>NC_056745.1:1094686744-1094771744 GCF_019279795.1 Protopterus annectens | reverse complement strand
TAGCTGGAGAAATTAAAACAAAGGAGCATTCATTTTCAAAGGCCATAGCAGATTTCATCCTAACAGGGGCCTTTAAGGATTTGTGCAATACATTATAGAAGGATTGTTCCTGGGTCAGGAAGGAGGCAGAAAAAAAGTTGATAACTGCAATAGTTGTGGATTTGTCTGGCTGTAGGTCTTCCATTAGAATCTTCATTTTCCCTTATATAGTGTATGATATGCTGTATTTGGGAATGGCTTTATGGACTGTGTGACTGAACATTGGTTAATGATTGAGTTAGCCTTTTCTGTTGATTTTATTCAGTCATTGAATTAAGCATGTATGTGATTTCATGAAAGTATTTGCCAGGATTTAAAAATTATAAGAATATTGTCACAATACCTCTTTATCTTTGAACTTGCCTTAATCTCAGAGCTTGGAAACAGTAATAAGGTATTATTTAATTACATTACAAAACTGAAATGGAAACTTGTAACATGGCATGTTATCAGTAAAAAAAAGACCTGCCATCTGCAGAGCATAATGAATAGGCTTGCAAAAGAAATGTTATGCAAACTTCATAATAAGTTCAGACATGTTTGAGTGATATAGAGGCAAAGGGAAATATCTCTTGTAGGGTCTACTTGAGATTACCAAAATCCCAGTAGACCAACATTCAAATCATCGAGTCCAGAAACAAGAATTTTCACATCAGCAGAACTTCACAATACCAACGTCCAAATGTCGGACAGTCCAAGCTGAGCGGGACAGGAAATCCACTCATTTACACACTGTAGTGTGATGTGAGAGTTGGTATCTTTAAGTAGCAGGGGGTTTGGGGGTGCAGGGGGGCTTTGTAGTGAAGTTTGTTTTTTGTTCATGTTTGTTGTGAATGTTCATGTTGGTGCTACGGAGATCATCATGAATATTCAGTGTTAACTATTAAGGGTTTAGGTTTATTGGTTGGTGGGCGGGGTCTGGGTGAGGAAAAGTAGTTAGTTTAATTTGGAATGGTTTTGTTTCCTCTTAATATGGTGTTTTTGTGTGCTGTTCTTGATATGTTGTAGGGGAGTACGTCAGAATTTCGTGTTGTTGGTGTTATGTGGGTTGGGTATGTGAGGTGTTGGGTTTGTGACATTTTGGTGTTTAGTGCTCAATGTTTTGAATGTCAGTCTACTGAGATTTTGGTAATCTCAAGTAGACCCCTCTTATATAACTTGATGACTGCTGCCATAAAGAAAATAAAACCTCCTTTCCTTAGGACCTTCAACATCCGTGAATCCATAGGACCTGGCAGTGGACTTGGTTTACTGTACAGAATGAAGGAAAACACATTAAAGCCCTGTATCTTAAATAAATTAACATGTGAATGTATCTGTAAGCTTTGACAACAAGTTATATAGTATCAGTTCACAAAAGGGGGTAAGCTCACATTAGACAGACAGACAGATAGACAGGCAACTTTAGATCCATTTTTCTGACCTGTACTCTATATAAAATCATGGACTGAGTCATGATGTAGCTTATCCTGAATGACGGTGTGGACATATGTCTGTTAAATAGGGAACACTGTTGATTTGCAAAGAGGAGATGTTGAATCTTGATACTCTTTAGATAAATTATAGCAGTTTTAGATGCAAAGTTCACAGTGTATAATGCTTATCTTGACATTAATATGGCATTCAACAATTCCACTTACAGGAATATCAACAAAATAAAGGTTTTTATTTGTCAGTCCAAATGTCATTCAGTGGATAAAGCTGTCAAGTCACAGAATGCAAGTTAAAGTGGGAAGGGCTACCTGTCTATTCCAGTAGGGGCTGTCATTGGTGTTCCAAAGGGCTGTCTTCTGGGTCATGACATTTTGTGTGTTTTTCTCAGCTTCTCAGATGTAAAAGTAGGAAATGAGCTTTGGAGAATTAAATATGTTGGTATCTGCAAACTGGGTAACAAAAGTACTTCGATGACAAAAAAACAAAAAACAAAAAACAAAAAAAAAAAACAAAACAGAAATAAAATAAAATAAAAAATATATAGCCAGTGCAATGGTAGTGACTCTTCTTTTAATTTCAGTGAGCATCATGAGATATAGCTAAAAGGATATTAGTTAGGATTGCAAAAAAATAATCAAAGAAATATGATCAAAAAAGATCAGATCATAAAAATTATAATATCCCTAAAGATCTAATGACAGTGGTCCATGTATTATTTTCCATAGTCATAAAATACATATTCTGTAACTTGTCTAATTGTAGAGGGTATGTCAAATCACTGTATGGAGACCATTGTATAACTTTATACCATAATGATCTGACCCATTTTAATGAACGCTGCATTTTGTTTGTAGCCTTCTAACAAGATATGTAAAGCAACTTGAAAAGACACAATGATCCCTTACTAGACAAATGATAGCACTGGAAAAAAGGGAACTATTTAGAGCTGTCCTCATATTTATTTTCATATGGATTCTCAAAGTGGACCTTTTCTTGGTCAACAGTGACATTCCCTATTTGTTTCTGCTTGAACATCTCTGCCTGGACTGTACATTTAAAGGAACAAGCACCAGATTAGGGAACATAATATTAAAAATAAATGTCAGTACTAGAAAACAGGGTGACAGACTCCATGCACAGTGCTTTCCAAGGTTATGAAATCAGTTTACCCTCAGTATTGGAAGTCATTCTTTGGGGGGGGGGGCAAGATGGCTTAGTGAAGACAACAACTTTTTAGAGCTCTTCAGAACTAGATTTAATTACAGGAAAATAATTATTTTTTTTAATTTTCAGTACATCCTAATTGATAACAGTTCTGACTACTCAACTTTCAATTTTTGTGAGGATTTATAAAAAAAATTCCTGTCACTTTTGCTTGGAGACAGAGCTGCTGAAGGAAAATGAGCAGTTCCAAACATTCGCATGTTGACACTTCTTTGAGGAAGGCTATACAACTAGTGAAATCTACTCTTCAGGAATTATCATTGAAAATGTATGGTTTAAGGAGAATTTAGAAAATCTAAGAATAAACTGTTTTAAACAAACTGATGTTTTTAAAGAAATGCTACAACAACAAACCAAATTCTTTGATATGGAGAATGCCTTGAATGACATACATGGTAGACTGAAAGATAAAGAATCTCAAACAGACTTTCTACTAAGAGAAAACACTTGGCTTCTTAACAAAATAGATGATTTAGAAAACAAAGAAAGGAGATACAATATAAGAAATCTTTGGTCTTTCAAAAAAAAAAAAAAAAAACAGTAGGTGAGGATTTAACTTAGTACCTGAATACTTGGATCCCAGAAATATTTAATCTTCAGAAAAGTTTTTCCTATGGTATTGAAAGAGCCCCCAGAGCTATAGGTAAACTTATTCCTTCTTCCTTGTACTCACCTCTGAGATGTATAGTTATAATTTTTTTTTATCATATATTAAGAACTCATACTTAAAACTGCATTGAGGAAAGTCCCATTGAAATACAAACAAAATTCAATCAGATTTGATAATGACTATTCATTTAAAACAATAGACCTTAGGACAAGTTGCTGGCCTCTCATGAAATCACTTAGAATGGTTTTAAATCTCAGGTAATCTTTCTAGCAAAAATAAAAAAAATACATCTGTCAAATGGAGTAGGAATCTTTAATAACTTAGAGTAAGCTTCTTCTTCTTTTGGCTTTTCCCAGTTAGGGGTCACCACAGCGGATCTCCGGTCTGCTAATAATTGGCAGTAGATTTTTACGGTGCCAAGGTGCCAACTCGATGCCCAATCTTCAACAAAGGCACACCCATTTACGCATGTCTTTCAAAAGTCACTCGACCGCGGGGACGACATGCAGACTCCACACAGAAGGCGCTCCAGCTGAGAATAGAATGGGAGAACCTCTTGCTGTGAGGTGACAACGCTACTGCTGCACCACCATGGCTTAGATGAAGCTTCTACAGTTGTTAAAAATAATAACCTTACACATGTGACTGAAGATATGGATTGGTCATCTCCTAGTCTGTAAACAATCTCAGGCAAAAATACTTGGACTGATATGAAGAAAAAAAAACACACAAATGACAGATCCTATTTCAACCAATACCAACAAAATCACTAAATCTCCAATCACAAAATAGCTGTTAATTTTAAACATTTTTTTCTTTCTTTTATTACATATTTGTTCTTTTTACTTTATAATAATATCTAAGTAAGAAGTATTCATTTGTATTGATGAAAGCAGTTAAAAATAAAAAAAAAATGGTCTAAGATATATACTGCTCAAATACACATTGTGAAGAATATGCTCTCCTATTAATTCACCTGAATTCAAGGTAAATATCTGAGCTCTTATTTTCTTCATGCAGGTAAGCTTTTTCTTTATATGTCTTCTTATCTAGATTAATAAGTGTTTTTAAACTATAATATTGATTTATATTCCATAAATCCATAGTTGTTTTACTACTCACTTCATATCTAGAATCGACTGTATTATAATTTAATCTTCATTTTCTTAATTTTAATTTATGTGTTCTCTGTGGTGAGACTCTGCATAATAGACTTTCTGTTTTGGTGTATGCTCGTTTGTTTTCTGTGTGCTGTTCAGTGGTTCTATTTATTCGTTTTCACTGTGGTGATGATTGGATGCATCATTATAGATTTGCTGTATTGTTTTCTAAACGGTTGTGGTGTTGCAGGGAGAAGCATTTGCCTGATGGACCCATTTGTTTGCAGTCCCTGGGAGTCTGTTTTTTCTTTTGATGCCATTTGGTTTAACAGAACATTTGTTACTTCAAGTTACTGTTTTTTTTCTCTTTTCCGTACTTACCTCGAGACATTTTCCACAAGTTTGTTAGTTTGTTCAATGTTATTCAGGTGTCATGGCTTTCAGGATCATTTCTCCTGCATTAACATACTTAAAAGGAAATCATTCATGATTCTGTTATGCTACTTCCCCTTTACGGATCACTCTGACTACTCATTTGTCTTTATTTTGTTTGGCAGATTTTTATTTACAATTTTATGAAAGCTTAGTAATGTTAATCAAATTTAAATCAATTTATTTTAAATATGTATGATTAAACATGGAAGTGCATGCTTTATACTTTGCTTTGCTGATTGAATTATTTGTTATTGTTGATATAACCGTGCACTGAAATATTTTTACATAACTTAATGCAACACAGGGATTATTTTTCTTGCATAAATGAACTGTTGTAGCTGAGACTGTAATTATTTCTAAGGATAAGATTATTTTATGAAAGTGGCTTTTGAAGTTTTTCTGGGAAAATGTATTCCCTTCTCTCATTCCACACAAATTAGTGTAAGCTCTCATTATAACTATTTACATTTTGCAAGAGGCAATGGGTGAAGAGGGGAGTGTTGGAAAAAGATGAAAGGGGATGAAATGCTTGTCTGTGTTATTACTTTATAATAGTTTATTATAATTCTCCTATTCTGTGTAATTATACTACTAGTTATTCTGATTGCTCATATCTGATGATAGAAGTTAATTAATTAATCAAAATTGCTTTTATTTGTAATTAAAACAGTAAATATACATTTAAACACTGTTTCCTATATATTGACATTCAGTCAACATAATTATTATATATTTTTTTATTTTTGTATAACTTAGTTTTATATTTAACTTATACATATTTCCTTTCTTTCAAACACCTGCTTTAATGTTAATTTTCCACATTGCACAGTCTGTATAACAGAAGGCTAGCTGAATAGGTATTTAAAAAAAAATAATAAAAAGTAATGTTTTGGTGGAAAAATGGAGTGATAATTTTCTGCTTTGTTAAATATGTTATATGCTGTCTTATTTTGATAGTGAGATTGTGAGGTTGTCATTTCATCTAGTTGCTTTCAGTATTGAGTTATGCCTTGTAGTCATGCATATTATACAATAGTAAGTTTAAGTGTCTCCTTTAGTCTTTTTTGGAAGCCAATTAGAACCAACACTAGTTATTTTGAGGATTTATTGGTGCATAAAGAAAGATATGATATTAGCCTAGAACTCTTAAACATGTACTACAAAATGCTGATAATCTTGGGAGAAACAGAATAATTATGCATTGGCTTCCAAATTCATATGTTTCATGAAGTCAGTAAGTTATATTAGCATTATACTTATTTTCTTATAACTGGAGTCCATTAAATATATATAGTTTTATTAATAATTGGCTGTTGATAAAGCAAACAATTGAACTAACTGTTGTAAAGAACTACTACCATAGTAATAAATAACCAATATGCAGGTAGCAAGTTTTAAAAACAAATATTAATGTAGCTGAATGGAAAGCGACTAGGACATCTGTAATAAAAAATCAATAACTGGAGTACACATCTCAGTGTAGATTAGAATCTAGTTGCTCTTTCCCTTCACTAAAACAGTGTGTGTGTGTGTGTGTGTGTGTGTGTGTGTGTGTGTGTGTGTGTGTGTGTGTGTGTGTGTGTATGTATATATGTATATATGTATATATATATATATATATATATGTGTGTGTGTGTGTGTGTGTGTGTGTGTGTGTGTGTGTGTGTGTGTGTGTGTGTGTGTGTGTGTGTGTGTGTGTATAAACATTTGGCAATCACCACAACTGAATTAGAGTAATGACTATTTCGTTTTATTTTGCATATTCATGATATCTCACTTTTTATTCACTTATACATATCATTTATTTTTTTTACCCTCCTTAATATATTATTATATCTGTATGTCATTGTAAGAAAAAGGAAGTGGAAAAGGAGGGGGAAAAGAAGGAGAGAGGGAGAGAGAAAATAAGGGAGCAAGAAATAGGAAGGGAGGAAAGAGTGAAATTATTCTTTGAATTATCACTATGCAATAGTCATCCACAGGTCTTATATATTTTTTCATTCATATTGTAGGATATTAATATTCTATTGGATAATCTTACAAAAGTTAACGTCTCCATCAAATATATTGTCTACTGCAGAGCTCAAAAAGAGTATTTTCTTGTTTTTTTCGTAAGATTATAGCTTGGTTAGTGATGGATAACCTGATTATTTCATCTTTTGGGATAGGAATTTTGATAATTCCATATTTGTAATTAATATATACGATTTACATTATTATTATTATTATTATTATTATTATTATTATTATCTTTTTTTTATTTGGCCTAACTACTAATCTTTATTCTCCTTAATTACAAGAGATATTCTGTTATTTACTATAGTATTTTGCTTTTTTCTTTCAATATTATCTTTTTTTATTTTCAAGAATAGAAAAGAAACAAAAGTAATCAATTTATGATATAAGTTATCATATAAATGGATTTATCATTATCTTTAAATATCAGTAGTTTAAATAATCCAAAGAAAAGATCAAACTTGATACAGTATTTGAATACAAATTAAGGCTCAAGTGTTTTTTTTCCTTCAAGAAACACATATCAAACAGAAGGAAAAAGACACTTGGAATCTAGATAATTATATAATTCTAGCTCAAATGTATTTTAAGAGTAAGAGGAGAGGAGTCAAGATACTTTGGAAAAAATATAGATTTCCCACAAATTAATCATAAATATGAAGATAAAGACAGTCTTCTTACATTTATAGTTTTAAAGTTTAATAATAGAATAGAATATGGACTCTGGTATGGGACAACATTTTGCCAAGCAACATCTAGACTTTATTCTTAATAACTATAAAGGCAACCTAATTATAGGTGGAGATTTTAGTTTTATATTGGAGGATTCTGATATTAGCAATAAGAGAACACTAAGGTTGACCTCCACTGAGAAAACACTCAAAAATGGATAGAATCTCTTAATGTAAATGATGCATGTATTATAGAGATCCTTGTTTATTGCTGTTTTCTCATCTGGATTATAAACATGGCATAAATATGGCACAGAGACCAGAATTGATAGAATGCTGTTTCTTAAGACATGATTTCTAAAATATCAAGTTTTAACATAATTCCTTGTCTAATTTCAGATCATGATGCCTGTATTCTAAAATATCAGTCTAATTTTAAAAGATTATCCTTTTGACTAGAATTCCTACATATATAACCAAACTTAAAGCTAACCTTGATTAGTGTTTGAATTATTATTTTTTTAAGAATCCAACTACACTCCTGACATTAATATGGTCATGATCTGGGACTTATTGAAGGCTTACATTTTTAGTAAAACTTTAATTTATTACAAAAATAAAATTAAGGAATGGGATTCAGAACTCCAGAATATTCAGTCACAACTTCTAATGGCCAAATCTAAATCTATTAATAATAATAAATCTAATATAAAATAAACAGAAACATTAAATAAATAATATCTTGAAATCTTAGTTGACAAATCAAACCTGGCTCTAGAAAGATTAAAAATGACTTCCTATTCCTTATCACCCAGACATATGCATAATTTATCAAAAAGAGTTAAAATGCAATCAAAATCAGTAAACTGTTAGACATGAAGAAAATCAGAAAAACACCAGAGAAATTGGGAACATTCTTGAAATTGTCAGATTCCACTACGTCTCAAAAGTCAATATCCTTGTTCTGATGTTAAAACTTTAATATTAAACATTGATTCTCTTAATATTAAAAAAAAATCATCAAAATTAAAAGTTGCATAAACCAATCTGTAGATAAAGTTAAAAAATAAAATCCAACAAAGCTCCAGGTATGATTGGAATAATAATCGAAATTTTTAAACTTTTTCCTCCCCCTATCATATCTTTTTTTTCCATAACATCTTACTAGAGGCCCAGTCGCAGGAAAAGATCCTACCTTCCTGGATATATTCATTAATAGCTCCTATGCTAAAAGAAAATAAAAATATCCAATTTTGCTCTTTCTATAAACATTTCCAGTTTTAGATAATGATTATAAGATTTTCATGTATATTATTACTGATAGAATAAAATAACTTGTATCCCAAATAACTACTTCTGATCAGACAGCTTTTTATGTATCAAAGACAAATTCATAATGTTAGACATATAGTAACCGTTATAGATGTTGTGCATAGAAGAAATGAAGAAGCTTTATTAATTAGTCCTGACACTGAAAAAGCCTTTGATACTGTGAATTGAAATTATTTGTTTAAAATTCTTGAACTATACTATATGATTTTCCTAAAAGTTTCATTTCACTCAAAGAATATTTATAAAGATAATATTGCTTATGTTAAAATGGGTCCCTTTACTTCAGGAGGCATTCCTCTGATTAAAGGTACTAAATAAGATTGTCCACTTTCTCTAATTCTTTTTGCCTTAGCCATTGAATATTTTACTATTTTAATTCAAACAATCCAAATATTATTACCATAGATATTTTTAATCATTATTTCTCTAAAATTCTGTTGTTTACAGATGATAATTTACTAACACTTCCAAATTCAAGATCAACTCTTGTTAAACTAGAGTTAATAGTAAAAGTATTTCAATCTATTTCAGGTTTCCACTTTAATCAATACAACTCTAAATTTATAGTATTAAATAAAAAGAAAAACATCCAATAAAAATCATATTATTGCTAATCATGTCTTCTCACTTAAATACTTAAGTATTAATTTATTGACATTTATAGAAGAAATAACTGTCAATTATAATAAATATCATAAACATAATTATTCTTACTTCTAAAGGGAACAAGCTTGTTATTTCCTTTGAAGATAGACTTGAGTTAATAAAAATGTAATAAAGTAAAGTTAATAAAAATGATTCTCGTACCCAAAATATTGTATATAATACAAGCCTTGTCTCCGCTTCTGATATCCATCATATTAGTGAAATAAACAAAAAACTATTACAATTTCTTTAGATCCCTAATAAAGTTAGAATAGCTTTACTTCATCAAATCAGTCCATGGGATCTTGGAGAAGTCACTTTCCCAGATATTGATATCTATAATAAAAAATCATGTTTTAAAATTGTATTAAATCGGATAGATCCTAATTATAATTCTAATGGGAAAACATTACATTCAACTCTGCTTAAAACTAGTAATGCTATATTAGGTAATATCAATTCAACTATTCAACATAATTTCTTTTTGCATTATCTTTGTAATTTGATATAGTACAATACCTTATCTCCTTAAAACTAAAGTTATGAAAATGTTATTGTAAAGACTTTTAAAAACAGAATTCTTACTAATATAGACATTAAAATCTGGTTTAAATCTTTAATTCCTTTTAGTACTCCCAGAAACTTTTTAAATAAAATACATGGTCACATATTTGCTACATGGGCAACTAAGAAATTCGTTTGTTGTCAACATTGTTTTAAAGAACTGAATGTCAAAGGTACTCGGCAACTTATTATAGAATTTTATTTAAATGTTCAGGACTGATTATTATTACAAATTGTGAAAACATAGACATAGGAACTGTGTTCATCACTCATCCACACTTTAAAGAAAGACTTCAAATTAATACTTTTTTTTCTATGCAATTATATATAACAAATCAAAAATGTATAATTTAATTTCAAAACCTTATGAAATATTTATAAAGTACAAAATAAATGTAAACGTTAACATTTGAAACTGTATTACATTAGATCATACTTCCTATCTTACTTCTGAGAATAAATTTCAAATATCCCCTGTTAAGCATATTTCTTGGTCTCATTATTGGCACATATTCACATGGAAATTTTTATATAGAGCATTTTTAAATCCAAATAAAATAGCTTAATTTAGTGGCAATAATAATATACACTGCTGGAGATGTTTACAAGAATGTAATGGTGATTGGATATGTTTTCTTTGATTTGGTATCATACAGATGATTTTTGAAAGCTTTTTTTTACACCTTTTCATTATCTAAGTTTTTCGTTTTCTACAAAAAGCTGAGAAATCCCTGGAACTGGAACAGAAATCCAAGCAAAGAACAAACAACTGACCAGGAAGCCAAAGACCACAGCAAATGATCCAAGCAAAGAACAAATGTTGGATAACTGCGAACTGGAGTGGTTTCTACCATTGTTGGATTCATTTGCTGTGGTCTTTCACTTCATGGTCAGTTGTTTGTTCTAAGTCTTTAATTTTGTTCAATATGAATGATAGTTGTGACTGGAAAAATGATATTATTTTTCTGTTATGGACAATTCTTGCAGTAGCAGGGAAATGTATTATTAAAAATCGGAGAACAACTGCATCACCATTTTGGATATTTCCTGTCCTTAAAAGAAACAACCCTTAGACAGATTAAAGTTAAAGAGCAAAGGATTCATCCCAAATCCTATATCAATGATCCTTGGAGGAAAGTTATATCTCTTATTGACTTTTATCTACAGAATTTTGCCTCTGACCTTTAAAGAAGGAAAGAAAAGATCAAAAAGAGGGAAAAGAAAAAAAAAGGACAGAAAAACTTTTTTGCAATGCCATTAATAGTATTTACTGTATTCAGGCATTTGTGTATATTGTACATAGTTTGAATTATTTCTCATTTGCAATTGTATTATTTTTATTATTGTTATTATATTACTATTATAATTGAATATTTATCACTTGTTCTTTGGGGAAAAAACAATAACATTTATTTGAGTAAAAAAGAGAAGAGCAAAAAAAAGAAGTAATTCTTCAGTTTTGTTACAAATAATCATATATAAAGATACTCTGTCTTGTAATGTTTCTTTTTGGATCACTGATGTTTTACTGCAGCAGCTTATTGCCGATTAGGTCACAAGAATGTTTGTGAGGGACGGTTTTGATGACCAGGATTGGTTCCTGTTTCAGGGAAAGTTTTCAGACAGTTTCTAGGAGGTAAGAGCTGAGAGAGGTGATGAGTGAAAGAAGAGGTATAGCAGGAGGAGTGATAGCTAGATTACAGATACTGTAAGATGCAGGCAGAAGGATCATATAGTTACTTGGATCACATTATCATCTCGTCCCACTGAATCAGCTTTGGGTAGGTGTCCCATTATACCAGAAGCTGAGCTCCAGTGTGAGGTAATGGAGAGGGGGTGATGTACCACTTTAAGTATAAGGCAGTCTATTTGCAAAAGCTTGACTTTATGTGAATTTAAAGGACTTTTACTACTCTGTATTGACTATGCTTTTCTAAATGACAAATGCTACTGTACAAATATACCTTGCTGTAGTATGCTAAACAGATCTCTGCAAGCTGTGTTATTAGAAATGAGGCAATACCAACAAACAGAGGCAACATCATAAGCATCTCACTGTCTAAACAAAATCTTCTACAATGATCAGGTAAGAAAATTTATAGCCACAAAGGGGTGAACAGTGAAGCTATTATGTACCTAATATCCTGCCTTGAACTGTTTTAGCAATACTTCTACAAAATATAATCATGGATACAGTGCATCTAGTCAATGCGCATTTATGTAACACACCTAAACTGTAGTAGAGATTGAGTGACAGAACATCTGTTTGAATGCTTGGTTGTTTGACTTCTGCATGGTCAACAAATGTAACTGCTGGGGCTGGGAGTTTGTGTGTGAGCATGTGTGTTTTAATGTTAGGGTAAGGGTTAGGTAAGGGGTTGTTTTTTTGTGCGTGAGTTTGTGTGTGTTTAGGGTTATGGTTAGACTAAGAAACAGGTTTAGTTTGAGGATGTGTGTCGGGGGGATTCAGTGTCTGTGCTATCTTGTGTAGTGTTAGTGTTATAGGAAAGGCTTTTTTAAGTTACGTTGCGGTTAGGGTTAGGGACAGGATTAGCATGTATTACTGAGGTGTAGAAGGAGGGCGAAGCCTTTGTATTAATTTATTTAGAAGTTTATTCATAAGCACATTCATCTCTTGTTCATGTTACTGACAGAGCACAAGACTTCTTCAGAGTCTACAACGATTCAGACAAATTTGAACTGAATGTGGTCAGGTTAAGACTAGTGTATCAGAAAAGGAAATTTGTTGATGTTTTTTGTTTTCAATTTAGTGCATGTTGTTTTTTGGGATGTTTTTTGTGTCAACCAAGTAACATTTCAACCACTCATTATATAATCATATTCATATATGTGTATGTATATATATATATATATCTATATATATATATATCTACATATATATATAATTATATATATATATATATATATATATATATATATATATATATATATATATATATATATATATATATATATATATATATATATATATATATATATTTATATATAAATATAAACACACACACACACACACACACACACACACACACACACACACACACACACACACACACATACATATGTATCAGGAAGGTAGCAGTACAGTGATTAATTAAACCGCAAATTAAACCAGTAGAGTAAGAACCACAAACCAGTGACCCAAAAAGAAGTAAAACAGCGTTTATTCCTCTGACGTCTCGGCTAATGCCTTCACAGGAGAATACTAAACAAACTTCACACTCCCTATTTATAATACATTCATTCAATCAATTATCCAATAATCCTATTATTTAATTACTTACAAAATTATGTAAAGCAAAACTCTCCAATTAAAATATACATTCATTCCTTGTGGTACCAAAGTATCATTTTTTAAAATATAAACTGCTTCTTTATACAATAAAAAAAATGTAATGTTTTTGTACAAATAACTATTTACAACTTTCTCTAATATTGTACCCACTAACCCATGAGACTGACTCTGATGTTCATAAAAAAATGCTCTGCTACTGAGCTTGACATTTTAACATTTTCAATATCTCTGATGTGTTCAAGCAATCTGACTTTAAAAGGCCTTTTTGTTTCACCAATATAAAACTTATTACAGGGGCATTTAAGTGCATATATAATGCCCTCTGTATCACATCTAAAATTTTCTTTGCCATTAAATTTTATTCCATTTATATTTTCAAACCCTGCAACTTACATGCCTTGCATTTACCACCAATTTCAGTACCAACTGTTCTCAGTGTATCATAAAATGTAAATTCTGATTTAATCACTCTACCTTTAACTAAAAAGCTTTTAATATTTCTCCCTACTTTATAAGAAAATTTCAAAATCCCTGGTAACCATTCTCTTGTTTCCTTGGATTTTTTTTTAAAAATTTCAATAATATTTCACCATGGCTATAACTTTATCACTAAAAACACTATATAATGTAATAAAATAAATCTCTGAATTATTTTTTCTTTTATTACTATCATGCCTTATTATATTTCTCTTACATTCTTGTGTATTAATCTGACTAATTTTATAATAAGCCTTATCTATTATTTGCTGGCTATACCCTCTTGAGTAGAACATATTATACATATTAAAAATTTCCTGTCTTAGTTCTTCTGTATTATTACATAATCTATACAACCTCGTAAACTCTCCAGTAGGAAGCACCTCTATAGTATGGGGGGTGGCAACGTGTAGCCTTCAGGTACTTAACTTGATCTTCAAATTTCCTATGTATCTTAGTATGTAGATATCCCTTAGATACATCTACCTCTACATCTAAGAATGATACTTTTTTCCCTATTTGTATACCTTCAAATTTGAGGTTGAACCTATTATTTTGCAACTCTGATATAAATTCATCAATTTTTCTTTCCCCTGCTTCACACAGAAAATCAAGTCATCTATGAACCTGCTATAGTTTTTAATATATTGTTGAAAAGTTCTGTAAATACATTCTTGTTCAAATAGACCCATACTTAAGTTGGCATATGAGGGGGCAAATGCTGCCCTCGTTGCTGTACCCTGTTTTTGTCTAAACAACTATCCTCTAAATTCTAAAAAATTTTTTGTAAGCCAAAAATATAACATTTCCACTATATATTCAGTAGCTGTACCTTGCCCCAAGAAAAATCTCACTGCTTCTAGACCAAATTCATGATAAATATTTGCGTATAAACTCTTTACATCAAGAGTAATCCAATACATCTGGTCATTCCAGCCTACGTTCTGTATTTTATACAAAAAATCTGATACATCTTTCACATAGGCTGGTAACAGTAATACCTTAGGTAACATTAATTCATGTAAAAGACATCCAATATTGTGTAAAAATAATTACTTCCAGAAACAGTAGGGCACCCTGGTGGATTAACCATACTTTTATGAATTTTTGGTACACAACAAAAATATGCCATAGTAGTATTATAATGACAGAACTTCCTTTTAACATCATCTTCAGTCAGGTACCCTAACCTGATACCCTTGTGTAACAATTGTTCATACTCAGAGATAGCCAGCTCATACATCTCCCCCTGAACTTTTTCATATACTGTGACATCATTTAGATGAATATAGCACATTTCTAAATATTGGGAAGTATGTAACAAAACTAGTTTGTTACCTTTATCTGCAGGTTTGACTATCAAATCTGAATTTCTTCCCAATGCTTGCAGTGCTAACCATTATTTTTTTACTTAGATTGCAACTAATATTCATACTTTTTTTAAATTCAACAAATTCTTGCTCCACAGAGTAATTTAATATTTTGAAACTACCTAATTTCCATACAATTAAACACAGGTATACATTTACTTTTTGTGTCTATACTACTTGTATCAAATAAGAAATATGCATTAGTAACATCAACAGATACACAAGAGAAAAAACTGTCATTACTGTTGAGAAACTTTTTCATTATCATCATCATACATAAAAGAAACATTTTCATCAGAAATCTGAGGTACAACTTCTAAATTATGCCTGAACATGTACTTCAATTGCAA
Source organism: Protopterus annectens (assembly GCF_019279795.1). Classification (NCBI taxonomy): domain Eukaryota; kingdom Metazoa; phylum Chordata; order Ceratodontiformes; family Protopteridae; genus Protopterus; species Protopterus annectens. Next base: position 1,094,756,164 of record NC_056745.1, on the reverse strand, counting down.
CTTCCTAATAAACTTGAACACATCACATTTCAAATCACGTAACCTCGGTAGTACTGTAGGAATAAATTTCAGACCACATTCTAATACGGCCTATTCATACATATTTAGACTATAACCAGACAGATTTACCACATAGAGTCCACTTTACCATCTACCCCTCTTGTTCTTATGTTGCCATTGCTGGCACTGTTGTTGGGGGTATTGCTGATACGGTTGGTTAAACTGTGCTTCTCGCTGTCGTTTCTTGCCGTGGTGAAACATTTTATTCCCCCTTGTTTCCGAAAAGTTTGTTGATGTTGTTCCATGTTTTGTGCTGGTGGTAAGGGCGGATATTCTCCATTATATACATTACCATCCATGCCCGATGAAACTGTTTCAAAAGATGGTCTTGAGCTGAATGAACGTCGCTCATCCACCCTCTTCCCCTCCTTAAAAGTCACATGACATTTCGTGTTCTTCCTATTGGCCTTTGAAATGAAGGCCAGACCATTGTCATAGTCTCTGATGTCTCTAATTAACTTATTCTTGTCTCTGTCCATAATATCCTGTTCATGACCCTTCAGTTTATTTCTAATTCTAAATATTTAGTCAAATTCTGTACTGTAGCAGTACAGTGGTCATTTGCTCTTTTTTCCACTTTTGTGTGATTTCATAATTGGTGTGTGTTTGTGTGTGTGTGTGTGTGTGTGTGTGTGTGTGTGTGTGTGTGTGTGTGTATATATATATATATATATATATATATATATATATATATATATGAGTAACGGGATGAGGGGGTGCTTTTTTTTTTATTTCTTTTTTATATTTTTGAGTTTCAGTCTTCTGAGATTGATATTCTAAAGTCCAGTTAACTGTGATATTCTAAAGTACACTGATATATGATAGATAATAAAATACTTTCTAAATGAAAAAGTTAGCATATGAGGATTGCCGTTGAGGTTTTGTGTAGTAATAACAGTAGTGACACCTGTCTGCAAACAGAATTATGCAGCAAAATAGCACAGAACAATTTCAAAGACAAGTCCCTAAAATGATGACTGTGAAAATTTCATAGTATAATTTCATAAAAAGTTATAATCCTGGACAGCAGTTATTTAGTTAAAATGGGCAGCGAAATAAATTCATATTAAAATAAACAGGAAAACATATAATAATATATAAACTACTGAATGTAGAATTCAAACAGCAAAAAAAAGAAAACATATGGACACCTGATCATGAAGGGATTCACATCCAGATCAGGAGAGGTCATTGTACCCCTGTACTCTTCACTTATCAGACCAATGATTGAGTACAACGCCCCATTCGGAATGTACCTTACCCGACACCTGCAGCAGTTGGAAAGACCCCAAAAGTTCCTCACCAAAAGGATAAAGGGGCTCAAACATATGTCATACGATGCCCGACTGAAGAAACTCCAGCTCTATTCAGTCGCATACCGTCTGCTCAGAGGTGATCTGTGCCTGACATACAAGGCCATGTCCAACCCGAATTAATGGACATGCTCCACCTCAAAAATCCAAATCCACCAGAGCCACGAGAGCAAGAGACTTAAACCTCAACACGGATATAAATAGGACGTGCTGGAGGGACAGATTCATCACCCAGAGACTCCCTACACTATGGAACAGAATCCCAGTCCATGTGAGGCAGAGCCCCTCACTGACTCTGTTCAAGAGAAATCTTGAAGAGTGGATGGGAGATCGTAGGTTTACCCCGGGAATCATCTCTGTATCACTGCTGGACAGAGGCACAGCAAACTAATGGGTATAGTATTCTCATCCTAAGGGGTGGTGAAAGCCACACACACTCTGGCTAGGCTTATAAATGCCCTAGGGCAGATAGGCTAGTATGAACCTATGAACCTATGAACATATTGTACAGATATTAGTGCATACCCTGAGATTATTATGCATTCACTCTTTAGGTTCCTGCTATATAATATCTCTGGATATATGGTAATATATGTACCATGCATACCCTTTTACACATTTGTATTTGTATGTGTCTCTCTTTGTTTTCCTATAGTGTGTGTGTATGTATGTGTGTGAATGTACATATTTATTTATACTTTTATGTGCGTATGTGTGTGTGTGTGTGTGTGTGTGTGTGTGTGTGTGTGTGTTTATGTATATGTATGTATATACGCATACATACACACACACATGTGTGTGCGTTTATATTTTACACTTGCTATACTTTCCAGCTTTATTCAAGACTCAAGTCATAAGAACATATTCAACATTCAAAGTAAATTACTGAAAAAAAAAACGTGTGCACATTTTATATTTAAGAACTGAGGTTGTACATTTGGCATTTTTCATTAATCTCAGACCATGCTTTCAAAGCAGAATTCTTTACAGCACCTCTTGAATATGATAGCATCCATTTGTCAAGCATTGGCTGAAATGTTACATATTGTGACTCATGAAACACAATTTCATAAGTTGAGGAATGAAATCTCATTTTATGTAGAGTGCGAAGCTTTCCTCAACTTTATTACAAGACAAAATCCTAAGAATTTTTTTTCTTGCAAATTTAAGCTTAATGAAAACGAATAAAGTAATTGCTAGTTTTATTTACAGAAAAAAAATGATAGCTTTTGACTGTAGCAGATTTCAGCATTTTGACATTATGCTTTCAGCGCTTGTTGCTAATTGTTGTATTTTATATACTGAGGGAAATTGTTTTCTGATCATGATTACTTTTCTTAGGGAAGGGGTGATAAACTGTACTTATTTCTGTATGTCTTCTTAAGGACTGCATTTAAAATTTGGTTCATCTGTAAAGAAAAAAACATACAAAAAAATGCTACTTTGTCCACTAAGTTTTCACTTTTAGTGCTTATTTTCTGAGTCATCTGTGCCTGCCACTGCTCTTCTGGTGTGGTTTTAGGTGTGTATTCACTGAGAGAATACTTTTCTGATTTATGTAATGCACTGCACAACATTCAACACTACCATATTTTCAGCCAGCTTTGATTTCCTAAAGACTTGCAACTTCATCTGTTTGCAGAGATCTGGATTATTGCCTAATCTTGTTCTTTAGTTACTTGTTTTGATTGGCTTGCTATGACCAAGTAGCCAAAGAGTGTCATCTTTATTAAACCTTTTGACATGTATGCATACCAAAAAAGATTAGTGGATTAAAGAGGGTAGAGAAAGGTGCTCACACTAATAAACTCGCACAGGATAAGTAGATGACACTGTCTGACACTTACTTACATGGTAGTTACAGGATTCAGGGTTTTTGGGGTCACGTCTCTTTGGGCTAATTAACTTAGCAGAGTTTTTGCTGTTTATATTTGCAGAATGTTAATTAGTTTAACTTCAGCATTTAGAATGCTAATAGTGCAGAGTCCAAGTAACAATAGTAAACGTGGAAGGGAGGCAAAAACTGAGTCCCAACTGTATCATATAGTCTGAATTTAATGAGACTTGTTAGCCTTTTACTTTTGCACTGATCCCAGAGAAAAACAATAATTTGTTGGGTCACTGACTATGTCATCTGTACTGAAATTAATGGTACTACAGAATAGTTGATTGACAGCAAAACTACCTCATCAGATGACCTCTGACCTTTAAATAGCAACATTAAACAGAGTGTGTTTGGACTACGGGAGAGTGTATTTAATTCTTAAGAGTTGCCTAATGTTATTTTAAGTAATTCAAAAACTTTGTATTACTATATGAAAACTGAAAATGTATGTGTATTTCTTAGCAAGCAGTACAGTGCATTTGTTACATTTAACTTTTTACAGTTCAGGTTTAGACAAACCTTCATTTATTTTGGGAGCTAATGGGGCAGCATACTGGCCTATTGCCTAAGGTTTGTGCATCATATTCCCATGCTCTAGGAGATGGTCCTGATCTGTGGTTACTGTATGTATGATGTTTGTATATTGAATGATCTTAATTTTTATTTTTTTTTTGGGGGGGGGGGTTCTGCTTTGCCTGTGACAGCATATCACTTCTTGTTACAATGACAGATCAGAGAAGCACCACAGACATTTTGTATTCCTTCATAGAACTAAAGAAAGTTAAAGAAATAATGGAGTACAAGATAGACATGAAACTTAAATTGTTAGACTTAATTGTAATGGAGCCCACCATCAAAGCTGTTGAGGCCTGTGTTCTGTCAGTAGGTCTTATTTTTTTCTCCTACGACCTATGACCTTTCAATCCTATTTTGGGCCTTCCACCCAACTGAGTGGTAGACACTAGCCCCTTCACAAATCTTTTATGATCTGTTCACTACAGCTATTAATTGCTTAGATGCAGCCACCCCCAGTATAGTCTTGACACCACTGTTCGCAGACTGTCACCTCCTCAAATATTGGCTGTGCAAACATTAGTTCCCCTGTCTACTCCAAGCATCACCACCTCTGATATCTGCCTATCAGGTTCTTATCTTCTCTGCATTTTATGATAAAGCTTACCCAATGTCAATGTTACCAGCATAAAAGGAGCAAAACTCAGCCTTGTGGGGATCAGTTAGGCAGGCATCTGCTTTACTGGCTTCAGTGTCTTAATAGTGCAATATTTTTCCATTCTGGCCATACTACCCTTCGCAAAGTATTACAGGGATGTATTACTTTCCCTCATAGTCTTACCTTAGTACCATTCTTTAAAAAGAAAATTAAGGCATACTTGTTATTGCAATACTACTTTATTGTAGTGTCAGATATCTGTAATACTAATCTTTTATTTCAAATTCATGAGAGTTAGTATTGCTTCTATACAGAAATTGTGCATTTGTTTTCAAGCATTGTTTACTGTCTTGTGGGGTGGATGATTGGGTGATACTTTTACATAATAATTCACATCTATTATCGGGTCTATGTTAAAACAACGAACAGAATAAATTTCCAATGCTCCAGTGAGCGAAAACTCATATGATTGATATTGCTACCCCCCATAAAAATATATTCCAACTCCGAGATCACACTATAGTGAGGAAAGGGCAAATTTTCTGATCTTCACTGTACCACAGTCTCACAATAGTGATATCGATCGTATGCGTTTTCGCTCATTGGAGCGTTTGAAATTTATTCCGTTCATTATTTTAACATAGACCCCTATTGTCTACCCACATCTGATAAGAGATCATGCTTTTACATAACATGTCTGACCCAGTAAATACCAACTTTGGTGGACAAGATGACGGCATTGTTTTAAGGTTCTGCTGTAGTTTAATTCTACTTTGATTGATTTCAATTTTCCCACCTATGTATCTCCACCTGACTGGCTGATAGGAAGGTTTTACTTTTCGTTGTGTATGTAGATCTTTGTCTTTGTTTTCTTGGGATCATTTCTCCCTAAAACCCCATCCAAAAGTGGACTTTATCTTGATTCACAAACAAATCAAGAAAATAAATGCAAATAATATAGACAGAATGTGTGTATGTCCCGTGCAGTAATAACTCCAGCTACCAGTGCCATATTTGTCATAATGGAGTACATGACTCTTTCATCCAGGACATATTTGCCATACAGTGAAAATGATTTGATGGGGCACCTTTTGACAGACATAATCCCGTCTGTGGCCAACCTGGTGTATTTGGTGTTAGTGCAACCTCATGTTCCATGTAGATTTCTTCTTCTACTACTCACTTGTTAATGTGCCACTGTGTTCAGGCATACACGATTGTGGCTTAGCAGGAGGTGCCCAGTTTCAGCTGATGGTTATTGACTATATGAAAGTGTCAGCTCAGGATCATATCTATCCATCAGACTTAGTCTTATAACTGAAAACTGAAATCCATCTCATTCTGAAATAGATTTGACTTGTGAATTTTTTCCTCTTGGGAGAATATACTTTCAAGCATTTACTTCTTCTCAGGAATTGCTATTTACTTTTACGCTGTGCAGAGAGTGCAGGGAGTTCTTCTAAGTTCTTTTTTTTCTAGGATGGTATGTTAATGTGAAAAAAATATCTTCTGACTGTTTTATGTTTTAAACTGATGTATCTTTATGATTGCTGATATATTTCCAAGTTTATTCCAATTTACTTTGCAGTCATGAATGTTGAAGTATTACATTTGCCATATGAAACCTGTCAAAATGAATCAGACTATGAGTTTTAGTGTCTGACACCCACAAGATATGAAGCACTTTGGAATGTAAACAGCTTATCTTTAAATGAATGCAGAAATTATGTGTTTTCTGTTCCTGTGCTTACGCAGAAATGCCTCCATGTGCTGTTAAGCGCTAGTTAGCCAAAAGAAGTGGTATTTTTAATAGCTTGGTCCTGCACTTTCTTAGCTTGAGGATGTGCATACCTGCAACTTGGCATTTATTTCACACTTCTGTTATGCACTGTAGTGTGAATTTTGTCTTCTGTGCTTAGACTGCACTTAGTCTAACATTATTTTTCGCACTTCTCTTGACAGGAGCCAATTTTCAACCTTTTGTTCATTCTTCTGATCATAGTACCCATAATCCAATGCAACGTGTTTGAGAATCACATCTACATGTGCAACTGCTGCCAAGGCCCTCCTCAAATAAACTTTATTTTTATTTGATAATAGAAAGTGGCACTAAGGGGACAAGTCCTTTTTTCATGATAAATCACACTAAGTGATTAAGTGATGTACCTAGAGCTAAAGTGTATGTAAGTAATGGCAGACTGGATCAAACCAATATCTGCAAGGTGCAGTTCCTTCATAGATCACTGCTAACTGCATTTTTTTCATATATGTTTATTTTATTTTTATCATATTTTCCACTTGTTAACTGGGATAGTCCTTTGAGCCTGGTGGACCAATTTCAGGATATCTTTGGAAGTATGTCAAAGTATTCAGTAGACAATGGTAAAAAAATGCATTAATGAATACCAGTAGAATGCAGAACTAGTTACATTGTTCTAGCAATGGCTAAAGGAGGCTGCAATGACAGAGATTAGAATATTAATTACAATAACATAGTATATATTGTAAGCAAATACCTTTTTATAAGGAAATATTTATAATATTTAAGCTGTAAGTACCCTTTTCTTTCTACTTTCATTTCTGTGCTAGTGCTTTGCCGTTGAGAGTTTGGATCTCCCATTTGCTGACCTCAGGTAAAACAGATATTACTTTCACAAAATACACATTCTTCCCCTATGGTTGAGAGCTGGTTGGACTCCGACACTTCCATATTTTGATCAGCGGGGATTTAGTGTTATGCAATACCTACCCATTCACACTGCATCTGACATCTAGTAGTGAAACACAAACACATTGTTCTCCTTCCCCTTTTTGCCAGGCTTATCTGACAAGTGGCAGATGGCATATGGTTCAGTGTCAGGGTAAATCCCCTCACATCAACTGGAAGTGGTTATTTTACAATTGCTACTTATTTTCTTGACCATCCTAGCTGTCTGGCAGTTAGATCACAGCTTGTACGAACTGCTACATAAACGTCTTACAGCTGTGTAAGTGAATGTGTCTTACTTAGTTCAGAGAGTTGATTTACTTTATTTTTGCTAGCAACACATTTAATCTCTCTCTTATTGTTTGTTAGTAGATGGCCAGTCAAATTTTCACCATACTCATTTATGACAATGGATCCATTGTTGCCAAAGCAACTATAAAAGAAATTTCTATAAACATCCCCTTTTCAGGGCGTCATGGGATATATGTGAGGGAGTCCCTGTAAACTGAAAACATTTCTTCCTTTATAAGCCTAATGCTCAGGACACATTGTAGGTCTCACTTAAAAGATGCTGTCGAGCTGGAATAAACATGAATCATGTCCTTGTCTTGGAAGTCTTTTTTCCTTTTCTCATAAGCATTATAAATGGTATGTGTGAGTGTGCCTTTCTGTGACATTATACTAAAATGTTTACATATTTCAGAAGTCATTTTCCCTTAATCCCCTGGGAAAAGAGAAGTTCATAGATATGTTTGTATGTACTTTTATATGTTTTGCCAAGATGTTTCTGCTAGGGAAGTCTATGCATCTGTTCAGGGACTTTTGCTGAGTTACTTCAAAAGCAAAAATAACCAACCTGAACTGATTAGCCATTAAAAACAAGACTGCTGTGCTAAACTTAGCGTAAAGCTGGGCCCCAAAAATAAACTGCTTTGATTACAAAACAGAACTGGTAAACTGAATGATGCTTCTTTGATTACTGTGTTCTCTGTATACATAAACAAATAAGAATTATTCACAGTTTTTGTACTTCAACTGTTTATTAGCTGGCACTTAAAATTTCTTCTTTCACTCTCCCTTCAGTATCTTGCTCATAAACCAAGCCTCTTCAGGCTATGTTTATTTTACGTAACTGTATCTCAGAATATAGAAGAGCTATTTCTACAAGTTTTGTCAGTATTTTATACAAATTTGACACTGTAAATACTTTGAATGCTGTATTGTAAAGTACATGGAATGGAACTGAAGTAAAATTGTGTACACTGTGCTGTATAACAACTTAAATATTTTTTGTGACCTTTGTGCTTGGTTTGTGACTGAACATTGCCCTTGGACCAGTCCACTTATATGGTTATCAAAATAAATAAAATAAAAAATGTCAGTCCCGAAATGGAAATAAATTTAAAAAAAAAAACAATGGGAAGTATTCATGAAAACTTTATCCATGGTGTAACATAAACAGGCTGTACTGTCAGATAAATGCATTGTAGTATCTTCTTGATTGTATAATGGTGGCCTCAGCAATGTGTTATGCGAAAGAGGACACCATGCATAGTAGTACTGAAATTATATATTTCCTACCCATGAAAATTCCAGTAATGTTCACTGTTTACATTATCATCTACCACCAAATTAGTCATGTTGCTGCTTATCGTGTAGGGACATCCCTTCCTACCTCCTTTTTCTTAAATTAAATGTGTGATACGCAGAGTCATCCTTCCCCACAGTTCACAGCAGTGCTTTTGGCAGTAAGTCATAGTGTTGTATGCAACACTTAATGTGTTGTGCTACATTGATTTTTAAATGTTCTGATAATACAGCTCATTAGCATATGGTATGCATGGTGATAGATCATTATGGTACAGTACACCTGGTATGGTACAGTACACCTGGTAGAGAAAGATGCTAAGCATGTCAACATGTCTTACATCAGAATGAGGGGGGCAAGCGTAGAGGCACTATCAGGTGCTTTGCATTGAAAATGCACAATGTTTCAGAGAGGAGTTTCTGGGCATATTGGGGGTTGCAGCTAACCCCTGTCCCGTGAGGCTGCTAGACTTTGAATTCAGTAGATTTTAGTTATGGTGTAGTGAAAAGGCCATTACAAGTACAGTGTGCCATACTCATTAGCAAAAGTTGGCAAAAAATTCCATTCAGTGATTTAATTTATACATTACTGATGGTGGGGGACTTTTATAAATTATACTTTCACTTCCCTATCAGTATGGGATGGTGCAAATAACTCCAGACTAATTTGTGCCGTGGTATTTAATTTGTGGAATACCTCACCATATCCACATTTTAGTTTATACCCAAAGAGGTAAATTATGAGGTGGTTGCTATGTGACTGCAGTGACCTTAACAGCAAAATGTAGTGGACCACTGTAATCAGATAGCATCATCAGGAAGGGATAGTTGTGGTTGTCAGCTGCAAATTAATCTTTGATTTTCCATAGTTTATCCAGCAATGACAATTTAAAAGTAGAATAATGAAAAATAAATAACTCCCAAGATAGTCATTCCCATTATGGTTTGCAGACATCAGCATGTTAGACTTTGCAACCACAAAGAGACAGAAAAAAAAAACAAATAAAATATCTGCTATTGTAACTGAGATTACTCAGTATGAAGTTTAAAAAAGTTGTTACTCTAGTGGCTTTTCATTTATGTGTTCTTTAATTTATGACATTCAGTCTTTAAGTAGAATTCATAACAAACTGCTACACAGCTTTAAAAAAAGTGTTTTTGGTATAAGGGTGCACTTCACAAAATGTCACATTTATCAGCCATACAATGGAGCAAACTAGTGTAAGGGAGTGATTTGCACTCTGTAGCCACATATAACAGTGCAGTGTAAATGCCTATTTTCTTCTGTAATGCCATAACTACTTCTGATTTTTAAAATAAAAGTCAATAGAACAATGGTTCTTGATGCATGCTATATGTTTATGTGGACAGCCTGGCTGTGTGATTTTAGTGGGTGAGTGACCCCACTCCTGTTCTGTTGGTTATGGCTTAGTTACATCTCATACCTGTTACACAGAGACCAAGAGTATCCCCTGTTGCTTCCTACAAAATGTTGTCACCCTGTTTCTGCAACATTATATCCTAGAATGCATTGTATACCATGTGGTTCATTGATTGCTTTGGGCAACTCAGGATGCATGGTGTTATGTCTAACCAGGGATGTGCTAATGACGCATAATTAGGGGAGTCCCTGCTGGTCTAGTGGTTAGGATTCGGCGCTCTCACCGCTGCGGCCCGGGTTCGATTCCCAGTCAGGGAAGCTTCAATAATCCTGCCTGTGCCCGAATCCCTGCTATGCAAAACTAAACAATTCGGTGTTTCCAAGTTACACTAGTAGTAACCTGACACTTCAGGCAGCAATTCAATGAAGCAGTTGTTACACAAAGGCTCTAATGTTACATCGCATTTCTTAGTTGCATATGACTTTTTTTCGTTTTAATGTTCAGCCTGCACAAAGAGTTAAAATGCTTCACACTAGTCTGTACCATGTACAGTGGGATTATTTAAGAATTCTTCCCAATGCATTTAATATTGTATTTGTTTGGTGGCAAAAAAGTCTATCTAGTCTGTTCTTTTAAATGCCTTAAAATTCATTACCTCCCCTCTTAACTTTTCCATCTGTTTCGAATGTTTCTGTGGATTCTCTGTAGACCATCCGTTCTGCTAGTCCACTGAAAGGGTCCACAGTGCTATCTGTGAAAAGTACTTTTGGTGATCTAGGGAATAATTAATCCCTTCAATCTGCTGCTTTTGTCTCTTACCCACATTCTTCTTGTTCAGAATGATGCCTTCACTTTTCTGTGACATGTGCCACTATTTTTTGTATGTCTTCGGTGAGAAAAGCCTGAGATTCTCTACTCTTTGGTCATATTCCTTCCCTTCAACCCATGAACCTTTCTAGTAGGTTTCCTCTACATTCCTTCCATCACCCTTATGTGGCGTCTATATCTGGGTGTACCACTCAAGGTGTGGTCTGACCAATGCCCTCTAGAGTGTTAAACATTACCTTTTTGAATACCTCTCAGCTACACTATTTCCTTTAGTACATTCCAGTTTAAACCCCAATGAAGGCTCCTTGCAAGAATTTCTGATTGGCTTAGCCTTTGTTTGATTTAAAGATAGCACGATCAGTGTTGTAAATGCATTTTCATCATGGAATGCTTGAAAGGCAGTTGGTTTATTTCATCAAGAAAACTTAAAAATATGTAAATTTAACTGACAGTTCATCTCAGCTTCAAAGCTCCTTTTGTTTCAGGTGTGAATTCTGGAATCGTGTCATCACATGCTGGCTGCTGTGATGGAACTGAAGCTAGGCTCCGGTGACTTGTTCTGACTATGATTAGCAAAACTGTGTTGTGTGCATAAAAGTCAAGGGAATCTTATGGTCAGAGCCAGATGAAGTAGGTCCTTCCAACTTAGGAAAGTCTGTTTTTTTATTTGATTTGGTCCATTTTTTGAAAATTGAAAGAGTTCACTTCTTTTATGCTGCTACTGCTGCAAAGAAAAAAATAGATGGGTACCATTTCTAAATGAAAGAAACTGAAAAAAATGACTATCCATTTTTGTAGCAAAATGACTCAGGGCTCTAACACACAAAGACTCTCCTTGTGGTGAGCAGGAGTTTGTACTGGTTGGAGTTGGAGCTTGGCATGTGTGCACACACACACACCCTCACTTGCACAGACAGTAGCACTGCAGACTTAAAGTGCAATCTTTTTTCCTCTCCAGATTGAGTGCCATGGGTCCAGATTATACATCCTTCAACAGAATTTGCTGTGATTGTGGTATGAGATGAAGGTTGTTGGTGAAGAAGAGATGCACTGAAGTGTGCAAGTGTGAAGAGGAAAGGAAAGCTAGTGAAGCAGACTGGAAGAGTGGTTTTGGTTGGGCAACTTGAAGTTAAGGGTAAAGAGGGAATAGGCACATCAGATAATTATAGTCAGCTACCTAACACTGCTGTTTGACAGATATAGTAAAGTGAGAAGGACTATAACACGGCTTGTATGATTTAGGAGTCTGGAAGTTATCTGTATCTTAAATGAGATATTAGAAATAACTAGGAGCCTGTAACCTGAGGAATTAGAATCAGTTTATTAAAGATACGCTCTAGTTTTTGGGGAAGAGCAGACTGGTGACATTTTCTTCTCTTCCACCACTTCAGAATCAAACAACAAACACAATTTCCTAACCCTAGTTGCATATTATTTCCTATTAATACTAACACTATGTTACTCCATCCCCTGATGTTTTTTCATTACCCCTTCTAACCATGTCAAACAGACATACAAACTCTTACACACTACAGAATAATCCCGAGCAAACCCCCTGACTGTTATACTGCCCAAACAACTCTCCTGTGACTCATCAATGCCAACACTGACCATATCCAGTTAGCCAAACACTTACACACTACAGAATCCCTAACAAAGCCCCTGACTGTTATACTGCCCAAATAACTCTCCTGCGACTCATCAGTGCCAACACTGACCATGTCCAACAGTCAGACAAACTCTTACACACTACAGAGTAATCCTTAACAAAACCCCTTGACTGTTACACTGCCCAAACAATTCTCCTTTGACTCATCAATGCCAACACTGACCATGTCCAACAGTCAGACTAACCCTAACCCACTACAGAATAATCCCTAACACATACCCTGTCTGTTATACTGCCCAAACAGCTGTCCTATGACTCATCAATGCCAACACTGACCATGTCCAACAGTCAGCCAAACCCTTACACACTACAGAATAATCCCTAACAACCCCCCTGACTGTTATACTGCCCAAAAAATTATCCAGTGACTCATCAGTGCCAACACTGACCATGTCCAACAGTCAGACAAACCCGTACACACTACAGAATAATCCCTAACAAACCCCCTGACTGTTATACTGCCCAAACAACTCTCCTGTGACATCAATGCCAACACTGACCATGTCCAGCAGTCAGACAAACCTTAACACATGACAAAATAATCCCTATCAAACCCTCTGACTGTATACTGCCCAAACAACTGGCCTGTGACTCATCATTGCTAACAGTGACAATGTCCAACAGTCACACAAACCCTTACACACTACAGAATAATCCCTAACAAACCCTCTGACTGTTATACTTCACAAACAATTCTTCTTTGACATCGATGCCAACACTGACCATGTCCAACAGTCAGACAAACCCTTACACACTATAGAGTAATCCCTAACAAATCCCCTGACTGTTATACTGCCCAAACAACTGTCATGTGACTCATCAGTGCCAACACTGACCATGTCCAACAGTCAGACAAACCCTAACACACTACAGAATAATAACTAACACACACCCTGACTGTTATACTACCCAAACAACTGTCCTGTGACTCATCAATGCCAACACTGACCATGTCCAACAGTCAGCCAAACCCTTACTCACTACAGAATAATCCCTAACAAACACCTTGACTGTTATACTGCCTAAACAACTCTCCTGTGACATCAGTAACAACATTGACCAGTCAGACAAACCCTTACATACTACAGAATAATCCCTAGCAAACCCCCTGACTGTTACACTGCCCAAACAACTCTCCTGTGACTCATCAATGCCAACATTGACCATGTCCAATAGTCAGACAAACTCTTACACACTACAGAATAATCCCTAACAAACCCCCTGTTATATTGCCCAAACAACTGGCCTGTGACTCATCAGTGCCAACACTGACCATGTCCAACAGACAAACCCTTACACACTACAGAATAATCCCTAACAAACCCCCTGACTGTTATACTGCCCAAACAACTGTCCTGTGACTCATCAGTGTCAATAATGTAAGAAACACATTAGAGCAGATCACTGCCTCACTTGTCACCCACTCACCTGACTTGGTAGTCATTGCTGAATGTTGATTCAGAAATGATGATCACCACATCGGCCACTTCTTTCCTGGGTGCAACTACATGTTTGACACCCAAACAGGTACAAGACGAAGTGGGGTGCAAAGCTTCTGCTCTCTCAATATATCCAGAGTCAGCTATGCTAACTCAACCTCTGATCACAGCCCCAACTCATTATTCACTAAACTACCTTCCAGATTCTCTAATCACATGTATGTTGAAATGTTGTACCACACCATTATTACACAATGCCCAAACACTAATTCACAATATCCTACCAAGCATTCACATTGCCATCCATGGAGACTTTAACCTAAACATTTGTCTTCTTTTCCTTTGGCCTTTTTGCATCTTCCTCATGCTTTCATCTTTAACTATGAGTAATTCATCCCCAATCTTTTACCATAGCTTGTTTACTCCTTTTATTTGGTCTCATTTCTTCTAACACATCCTTGACCATCACCTGCAGCATAGTATAATTCACTCTTATAAAATGCTACACCATTGTCTTCATCTTTTTTTGAACCCTTACTGAGAATTCTAAACACAAAGTGGCATGACCTCTTTTGGCTAATGGTTCCTTTCCGTGGATATTCATGACACCTTCTCCGTTGTTTAAGCTCACATCCAGAATTCTGTTCTTTCTGATAGAGTCATGCAACAATTGGATGAACACCTCATTGTCTAAGTCCTCAGTAATCTCCTAGTCACAGTGTATCCTGGAACTCAGAATCTCTGATTCTGCTCTTGGAATATTTAGATTATCCCATGAGTATAATTCGTCTTCCTCCTACCCAACTCCTTCATCCTCAACCCAAGTCTCTCATCCTTTTCTCTTGCTGTGTCTAGGGATTATACATTGCATCAACCTACCAGTGACCCCATGTCTTGTAGCTTAACTGCCATAGTACTTAGTTGGTCATCTAAACATGTTTCTACCCCTGTGATATTCCTGGATTGGTGTTCTTCCTCTCTCAGCTAACATCTGATGCACTCCTTTATGTAGGTTTGTATCTCCTCTCCTTTCCAAACAGTCTATACCTTGCTGTCTCCCATGTTACACCTCCTGGTGTCATTGGCTCATGTTTTTTTTATGTTTATCTGACATCAGCAATGTGCACCCTCTCCTCCTGCATCATTGCTTGCAATCCCTGACTTTCCTAGACAGACCCCTTGGACTGGAGAGTAAAATTACCAATCCAAGTTCTCAGTCACCCTTCTTTGCTCCTCACTATGACTTCCATCTCCTTTTACCTTTTGTCTAATGCCTGACACCTATACCCTCTTCGGGCTTCTACCAACTTCTCTTCCCTTTCCATCATAGTTTAATTTTGTAGTCTTTGAGATGTTCCTTTCCAACCCAGCACTAAGTACAGCAATTCATTCAGGGCTGAAAAGGAGCTTTATTGGTCAGCCATAATAAGTCTGTAATGAGTGAGTGAGTTCATACTTATTGCAGCACTTCAGAAATGTACATTATCAAAAAAATAGGTACAGGTTTTAATTTCATGCACACACACACACACACACACACACACACACACACACACACACACACACACACACATGCTTATCCGAGTTTGCTTTGCATAAATGTGAGGGAGTAATTTTTCAAGTTGTTACTCTCTCCCCAGCCATCATAATCTTTTTACAAAATTCTTTGCCACAACAACCATTGATTGCATCTTTAGGTGCGCAGTTTGACAATAAAATGCCTTGGCTTGCCACTATTTAGCAGCCACCTAACCCTGTGATCTTTGTCTGCCTTTCACTTCAGGTATGGTACTACTGTTTCTCACAGACATCATTGCATAAAGTGACTTGTGTCTTGCCCGCTGTCTCTTCTTTTAGCCCAACTACACAAATATTTTCTTGATGGCTCCTACGTTTCAAATTTTTCACTTATAGCTGCCAACATTTCAGAACCTCTCACCCAATAGCCTCACTTCACTTTCCAGTTGTTCAGTTCTATGTTTTAGTCAGCTCATTTTAATTTTTAATTATCATACCTCTCAATCTCTTAGTGAAATAAATCTGGACAAAGCCTGACAAAATGGGGGTACAAAGGCCCAAAAATAGGGACAGATATTAGATACTGCTCTTATACACTTATAAAGTTACTAGAGTACCTGGGTTTGTGTTAACATACATTTTCTGAAGGATTTGAAGTCTGAAACTCAAATATATGTCATGGTTTAGTGTCTTCAGTCCTCAGATCATCCCAGTGATTTGCCATAAAACCACAAATTTTATGAGGAATACACCAAAAATATGAGGCAAAAATCTGGACATTCTGTGAAAATCTGTACAGTTCAAAGGTATGCTAATTACTGCCAATACCTGTTAAAATATACCACTTCATGCTTCGTTTCCCCTAAATCTACAAACAAGACCATTACCTCCATGACCAGGCCTTCCATATGTGCAAGAATGCTATGAAGTTTCTTCTTCATACTAACCAATGCAAACCACTCGTGTGTCTTCTTTACCACTTCAGTCACAACACCACCCTGCGTCACCTAACTGACTCTTCTGTCCTTAAGAGCTCTCAAACTTGGTAACCACCTTTCCTTGTGGCTCAGTCATAGGTTCATTGGTTCATAGGTGATTACATGGCTAATGGTGCAAGATCCTTTATGAACCTAGCCAGTAATACCCAGGGTATGACAATATTATATCCTTATTCCCTAGATATGGGATGGAGTAGTATCAGGGTAGTGGGTCTTTGGGTGTTAGAGCCCTGAGTCATTTTGCAGACTGCCTTTGTCCACAAGGGACAAGGGCAGTAGCCTGGGAGTGAATTTATGATTCCCCATCCATTTATCCAAATTCTTTTTGAAAACTTTTGACAGACGAGCTTTGTTTTACAAAGATGGGAAGTTTTTTTTTTTATAGATAAGATAGCCTTTGGAATATGACCCTGTCTTCCAGCAAGTTCTGTTACAGTCACAAATAAGGTTAAGGTCCATGGAATGTGTAACCCTTGTAAAATTTATCTTGTAAATATGGAACAGAGGATAACTTGTAGATCAGGAATACGTCACCACTTAATAAATTATATGAGATGGATTAGAGGAATAGGGCTTGTCTTACACTTTGTATTTTTCAGTGAGAAAACTCTGGGGTTGCTCCAGTTGCTGTAAGTGCCTGGTTAGGTACATGCAGAAGGGAAAATTGTACTTGATTATAGGTCTTATGAGGGCCAAGTACAATGGCACTATGACTTTCTTTGATCTTGATGCCATGCCTTTACTTATAAGTTGAGCCACACAGAAGGAATTCCTCACTACTGTCGCTACCTGGTGATTAAAGTTTCTGTGACTATCTATCTGTGTTCCTAGGTCCCTTGCCATTAGGTCTAATTTTAGGGGTGTGCTATCAATATTATAATTTTCAGGGATGTCTGATTTACCAAAGGGTATGATTACACATTTTTAGCATTTAGTCTCCGACTATGGTTTTGGCACCGGTCGTTTGTCATTTTTAGGCCTGTTTGTAGGATGTCAACATCATTTGGAGATTCGATGATAGCTGTCAGCTTACAGTTGTTAATGAACTTGGTGAGTCAGAGGCCCCAACATTGGCCTTCACTTCAGAGAAGAATATACCAAACAGGAGGGGTCCCAACACTGAGCCCTGTGAGACTATGCTAATAATAGATTTCTTATCGAAAGTGGATTCACCTATCTGCATGTATCCTGTCAGTGAGCCAGTTTGCTGTTTGCTATCCAACTGATGATGTAGGGGTTTATGCCTAATGCAATAAGTTTATCTGTGATGCACAAGTCGGGGATTATGTCAAAATCTTTGGCCAGGTCTAGATAAGCAGTGTGTACCATTTTACTCTCATACATGACCACGGTGACTTTTTGTAGAATTTCATCAGATTGAGCAGGCAAGACCTCTCTTTGACAAAGCCAAATTGGGTCTGGTCCAGTGTTTTGAGGTTTTCTGTGTCATCATTGATCAAGTCCATGATAATTCTACTCATGGTCTTGCAGATAAGACTGGTCAAGCTTATGTGTCTGTAGTTCTCTAGATCAGTTGATGGGTCCTCTTGTGCAGAGGGATGACTGTTACATTCCTCTATTCCTCTGGGAAAAAGCCCATCTGGAGGCTGTGGTTAAAGAGGGTTTTCTAGTGTCCCTGAGTGATCCTTTTTTAGTATATTTAAGAAGCATCCTGGAATGTTGTCAGGACCCATGCACACAGCGTTTTTGACTTTAGCAAGCACAATAAGGACCTGTTCCTTCGTAATGACTGGTAGGGGGGTGGTTGCCAGTATTTCTTTGGGTGTATTAGGATGTGAATGGGGGGAGTGTGAAGTGACCTTGTTGGACAGCAGCTTTGCTATAGTTTTAGGTTGGGTGTAAGTGTTGCCATTCATGATTAACTCTGCAAATTGCTGAGCTTTCCCCCTAAGGTTACAAACATAATTTACAAACACTTTTGGTTATCTTTCATCTGGGAGGCTATCTTAGCCTTGTAGTTTGCTTTAGCAGATTTGGCCATCTCTCTAATTTGTTTGCTTAGACTGGTGAGTTCTTTTTGCATTGTTATGTCTGTTCCTTCTTGGCTTTGGAGAGGATTTTTTTCCTTTGCTGAGTAGCCTATTTATGGTAGGGGTCCAGTACAATGGTTTATTTTTGTCAGTAATTATAGAGTTGACTCAGACAGGTACTGCCTCCTCTATGCAACTATGAATATGGTTGTACATTGCTTTTTTGTAGAGCACAGAGTAGGCCTTAGTATCATCCAGGTTCAGAAAGGCTTGGGAGTTTAATAAACTGTCACTTAGTTTGAGCTAATTGGCCTTAGCAAAGTTCTTTGTGGTTTTGAGTTTGATGGGGGTTCTAGGTTAATTTTAATACTAAAGGAGATAATTTTTCAGTCAGATCTTACTAGGGAGGAATTAATGCATGGGAGGGAGCAGCATCCTCCCATGTTTGTGAGTACTGTGTGGTAGGATATTTGTACCTCTAGATGAGTGCTAACCAGTTACTCCTTGGTGTTTGATTTGATGAAGTCCAAAAGTCTCTGAGCAAGTGGATTATGTGTCATATAAGTCTCCTAGTTTATGGAGGGGGTAGTTGAAGTCACCCATAAGTATGGTGTTAGGCTGAATGTTAAGATATTCCAGTAGGTTTTGGTAGGAGATGTGGTTTTCCAAACTCATGTTAGGGAACCTGCAGCTAACAAGGCTATGATAGGGATTTGCACCTATGCTTAGTTGGACATGGAGCAGCTGAACAGAGTCATATTGTTAGACCAGTCTAGCAGTGTACTTTTCCTTTATTAACACTGAGACACCCCCTCCCTTTGTTGTATCCTGAGCTATGGGGGAGTGAAATGTAAGAAAGGCATTATAACCTTTGATAGCCGGGGTAAACTTCATGGTTCTGAACTATATTTCTGTAACTGCACACATGTCGGCATTCTCCGGGGTTGAAGAGTGCTTTTTTTTTTATTTAAACTCCTATCATTGATTCACACTACCTTTAGGTGGTCATGAGTGATTTTTTTGTTATGTTGGATGGTATAACAACTTGGCAAAGCCTAAAAAAGGCACTGTGGGGATAGATAAAGTTTTTGCCTGTATTCAGAAGCCAAGTGGTGACAAGTGCAAACCACCTCTGGCAAAGCATCATAGTTTGTCAATCATTAATGCCTGGCTGACGGATATAGGATCCCCTTGTTGTGACACCAGTAACTAAGCCAATTGTTAAAGTCAATCATTTTTTTGCTGGTACTGTAGCATCATCATTGGTGAAAGTAGGGTGCTATTAAAGGCTAGATTCATACTCACCTGGGGCATATATTCAGAGAGCCCCATCATGTCTCTCTTCATATAATTCAGTGAGGTATGTCTTAGGTTGTTTATGCCGACATGGGCTATAAACTTGTCATACTGGTTTGTGTGGTTTACAGACCTAAGAGCATGCATGATCTGGTAGATCCTGGCTGCAGACAGACAGCTCACTGTGATCTTCTCCTAGTTTAACTTAGTAAGGGGGACATCAGTATGTCTACAGTGGACTCCCCAATAACTAGAATGTTAGTTTTTGTAGTGTGGTGCCTTATATGCTTGGAAGTGGGGATACCATGATTTTCAAAATTATGTATTGTGTGAGGTGCTATTTTTTTTGAGTAAGCATAGGGCCACTGAGAGATGCTTTTACAAGGTCTTGGAGGTTTGGATGGATTGCATGTGAGTACCTCTCCATGTGCGGGTCTGCTTGTTTGTTCCTTGGTATTGATAGTGAATGTTTTGGGTGAAACACTGACAACCTGGTTTGCATATTTTGTGTGTGTATGCGAGAACTTTGCCTCCAATGACATTGCATATCTACATCTCGCGCATACTGTTCTAAAATTAAATGGTTGTCGGTGAACATGAGGCAGTTACTACACTGCTACTGGATCCCCATATCAACCACGACACAAAAAGAGAGAACAGGGAAGCTCCTATCCATTATACAAGAGTTTTAGTAGATGGGAATGATTAGGGGAGAGTCACTTAAAGGTCTAAGTGAGAGTATTTAGTAGTATACCATAGGACAACCTGCAGTGGTGCTGCCCTCTGCATAAACTGGCAACTCTTCAAGCAGCTATGAACAGTGATCAACTACGGAGAGCATTTCCTATAGAGGATTTTACCTATAGAGGATTTTAAACTGAAGACTGAAGGCTTGCATATGTAAAAGACATGGGTAACCACTCTGGCATGATACTCAAACTTGAGGCTTTATACTAGCAAGAAGAAATACTTTTACACAGTTAAGCCCCTCAGGACAATCAGATAAACACACAATAAGCCATCCACCAGAAGTTTCCTACTTGGATGGGTTGAATTTGCCCTCTGCTCCCTCCAGATAGCAGAATAAACACCTCTTAATGTAAAACAAACTAGTTTTGAACTGAAGTGCAGTATCAAATGCTTTGTAATAAAATACAGAACTCTTGGAGTATCAGGAATCCTTGGCAGTCCTGAGAAATGTACGCAAATACAAACAAATGTGTGCAAATGTAGGAAAACTTCAACAAATACAGAAAAACTTTGCAAGGCCTAGATATATTTTGGCAAATTCAGGAGAATTTAACAAACTTAGAACAGCTTTTGCAGTATTTGAAGTGGTTAGGTAATATTAGGATGCTGCTAAAAAGACCAAAGAGCAATACAGTAGCAAACAGATGGTCTTTCTTTAATAAGTGTAGGCTGAAAAACAGTGATAAATTCAAACAAATCAATAAATATAGCACAGAACTTTTAAATAGCAGTGTGACAGAGCAAATACCAAAAATATATACTTATATCAACTTTGTAGGTCAATGAATGGCTTTAGAAGCAATCCAAGTGTCTTGCAGTTACAGGCGACCAAGCCAAATGCAGGGAAGCTCTGAATAAATAAGTACAGTCTCACACAAATCTAAAACATTTATACGAGAAGGTTGAAAGACTTTTATACAGTAAATCTTCAGGCCAATCAGATAAATAGACAATAAGCCTTCCACCAGCAGTTCCCAACTCATATAGGTTGAATCACCCCTCTCCTCTTACCAGAGTGCAGAATAAAACCATCCTAATGTAAAATGAGCGGATTTTGAACTCAAATACACTAACAAATGCTTTATAACAAAAGACAGAACTCCTGCAATATCAGGAATCCTTGGATGTAAGTTCACAAACCCTGAGAAATATTCCCAAAAATGTGTGCAAATGTAAGAAAACTTCTAGAAACACAGAAAAAAATTGCCACACTTTGACATATTTTGCCAATTTCAGAAGAAGTTTGACAAACTCAGAACAGCTTTTGCAGTAGCTGAAAAAGTTAGGAAATATTGGGATACTGTTAAAAGGACCTACAAGCAGTACAGTAACAAATAGATGGCATTTCTTTAACAATTGCAGGCTGAGAAACAGTGATAAATTCAAACAAATCAATTAATGGAGCAGAGAACTGTTAAACAGCACTGAGACAGAGCAAGTGCAAAAAAATATATACACTTGCATCAGCTTTGTAAGTCCATGGCTGTCTTTAGAGGCAATCCAGGGGTCTTGCAGTCGCAGTCAACCAAGCCAGGCACAGAGAACCTCTAAGTAAATTAGCACAGTCTCACACAAATCCAAGGCTTTTATACCAGCAAGATGAAAGACTTTTACACAGTTAAGCCCTCAGCCCAGCCAGATAAACATACAGTAAGCCATGCACCAGCAGCTCCCAAATTGGATGGGTTGAATCAGCCCTCTGCTCCTACCAGAATGCAGAATAAAACCCTCTTAATATAAAAAAATGGTTTTGAGCTCCAGTGCAGTAACACATGCTTTACAACAAAATGCAGAATTCCAGCAATATCAGGAATCCTTGAAAATATACAGAAAATGTTTCAAAAGTAGGAAAAGTTCTAAAACACAGCAGGATCAAAGACTTTTACATAGTTAAGCCCTCAAGCCAGGCTTCTGTTCTGCCAGAGTTCAGAATAAAACCTTCTTAATGTAAAACAAACTGGTTTTGAGCTGAAGTGCAGTAACAGATGCTTTACAACAAAAGGCAGAACTCCTGCAGTATTAAGAATCTTTGCCATTCCTGCAAAATGTTCCCAAATACAGAAAAATGTACACAATGTAGAAAAACTTCTAGAAACACAAAAAAACTTTGCCAAACTATGTTGGCAAACTCAGAACAGCTTTGCAGTATCTGAAGAGGTTAGGAAATATCAGGATACTGTTAAAACAACCTAAGCATGGTGTAGTAACAAACAGATGGTGTTTCTTTAACAAGTGCTGGCTGAAAAGCAGTTATAAATTCAAACAAATCAATAAATGCAGCATATGACTGTGCTGAGATAGAGCAACTGCAAAAAAAATGTATAGCAGCTTTGTAGGTCCACAGATGGCTTTAAAAGCAGTCTAGGGGTCTTGTAGTTACAGACCACCAAGCCAGGCACAGGGAAGCTTTGAATAAATGAGCACAGTCTCTCCCACAGATCTAAGGTTTTTATACCAGCAGAATGAAAGACTTTTACCCAATTATGTTAAGTCATACTACCAACCCCCATTTCATCTGATCATGCTATAATTTTCTCAGGTGTGTTTGTGCGTGTGTGTGCGTGCATGTAGGTACATTAGTTTAGTGTTTGTTAGCTAAAGTATGTGATCTTATTAACCATTAATTCTAAACTGAATGTCTGATATGTATTTGAGTATTCACGTGCGATTATTAACAACTGACGGCTCTTTAATGGTTACCGTATACATGTGGCTCAAAGATATGTGACTGTTAGTCTATTCATGTGTCTGCTAGCAATGTATTTTTTATCATATACCTTTGTCCTGTGGCTATTTGACTGAATGTATACATTATTTCTGATCATTTTTGATTGTTAGATCATCCCTGTGTCTGACAGCTTTATCACTGCTACTGCACACCTGTGTCTGATAGTTACATGGTTGTTAGTGTATTCCTGTGTCTGATAGCTTTATGATTGTTAGATCATCCCTGTGTCTGATAGCTTTATCACTGCTAGTGCGAACCTGTGTCTGATGTTTACTTGATTGTTAGTGTATTCCTGTGTCTGATAGTTACATAGTTGTACATACATGCCTGTATCTAATAGCTTTATTATTGTTAGTGCATATTTGCATCTGATAACAATGCCAATGTTAATGCATATGTATTAGATAACTAATTTAGTACTAATACATGCTTGCCACTGTTTTATACTATGGAACTCAATTTTCTGGTCTCTTTGAAAATGTTCCTTGTGAGTTTTACCTGGTGACTACAATGAAGTAATATGAGTAAATGAATGTATACATTAAATATTTTCTACAATAAAAGCACATCAGTTGATGTACTGGCAAGTTTTTTCAAGACCTTCGTTTACTGTTTCCTTTAAAGGGGTATCAGATAAATTAACATTGTCCTGATGTTCTTATGCATTTTTCTTAAAATTTCATGTCACCATGACAGTGTTGTACATTTTGACCTATGATGGCGACTGTGTTTACTTTTATCCTGTATGGATTTCACTCAGTACAGATTCTATGCTTTACTCCAGACATAACTGGCTGGCCCTTTATAGACTACTTCTATTGAATACCAAACTGTAAATCATAATTCTATGTTTTGTAGGTGGTGTCATTGCCACCGACCGTCTGTCAACATTATATTCACATAGCCTTATAATTCTGTCATTATTTCTTCATTCACTTTCATAGTCCTTGCTCTCCCTCTCTCTCTTTCTCTGTTGTCACCACATACCAGTACAGCGGTGGGCCTATGTCCTTGTCATAGATTCATTGAATAGTTATTATTGTGTATTTAAGCATAATTATTTATTTTCATGGTTGGCCAGAGAGCAATGTAGACTGAGGGACTGTTTACCACTGAAGTTCATGAATATTTTGTACATTTTGGCAAAATCATTAAAAATATCTTCCTGCATTACCCTACATTCAGTTAGTTGATCATGGACAGAACTGTAACTTCTCTTCTCTCTAATACTTATGCCAAAGACTTTCAGCATACCAGCAGGTTCCTTTGACCTCTTTAAGTCACACTTACCATTTTCTCAGGTCTTTGCCAAAATGCACTTTTAATTTGTTTGTCATCACAATCATGTTTCCAATTTGCTGTAAGCAAGCATCCTTCTAAACAAAAAGTCAACATT
Organism: Protopterus annectens; assembly: GCF_019279795.1. Taxonomy (NCBI): domain Eukaryota; kingdom Metazoa; phylum Chordata; order Ceratodontiformes; family Protopteridae; genus Protopterus; species Protopterus annectens. Next base: position 1,094,731,446 of record NC_056745.1, on the reverse strand, counting down.
TAGAGCAATTTGATTCAGTGAAAGTAGTTCTGTTCCCATTGTGGTATCAAAGAGAATGTTAACATTTCCGTAATCGGATGACATTCTGTGCAGGGATATATTAAAGTGTATAGGTTTCTGTTTCTTAAACTATTTATTTTTAATTTTAAAACATACAATAACAAAGGTATAGGCAAAGATTATTTAAGAGGACTACAGTATTTCTAGGTGGCATGGTACAAATTACCATATATCAAGGAGTTATAGCACACTTGCCCTGGAGGGTGTGTGGTAAAAGTCACAGTTTTACTTTTATTTATGTCTTACATTAGTCTCACAGGGCTCTAGTTTCAGGTAGACCTGAGACAGTACTCATACTGAGCAGGGGAAATCTGGCCTGGAAAAGGGGGTGGGGGGATTCCACAACATTTTCTTCAGTACGTGCTATGGGATCATATACATCCATCTGAGCTGCTACCATCACGGGTAGATGAACTTCAGTTAACATCATAGGACAGCACCTCAGGAGTGCAACACCCCTGTAAATCTCTTCTAGCATCACATATAAATGTGCTGTCTGTAAAGCCAGTGATATTATAAAATGCTAACCTGTTCAAATTCAGCTGTTTATGTAATTTCTTTCCATCTCATAAGAGTGAGACTGTATCTGCTAGCTCTTCAGTCTTATCTCAGTTTGTGTGTATGTTTGGGGGTGCTAAAAAACATACACACCAAAAGCAGTTAGCTGATACCTTTGCTTCTTTTAAGGCAAACCATGATGACTGGATGGACAGTCAAGGATTCATTCTGACCTGTCTTGTTTTGCCTTCCTAGAGCAGTGTTATGCTAGTTACTTATAAAAGTAATACGTTACTATTACTAGTTACTTTTAAGTGAAAGTAGTATGTTACTATTACTTATTACTTTTCTAAAAAAGTAATATATTACTATTACTAGTTATTAACTAAAGTAACTAGTTTCTGTTGAGTTACTTTTATATAAGTATAGTTTATCAATTCTCATATTCAGATTTACTCACATAGTACTTGTGTGTGAGGAATACATGCTTACTGCACATGAATACGAGTGTATTAAAGTTATATACACAGTGTTACAATAATGATGAATAGCATTTTACAGTTTACAAAGTCCCACAGACTAGTTTTTATAGTCAGAGAGTCACAAGTTAATACTTAAACCAAAGTACACACAGCCAGCAACTAAAGACCCATAACAAGTTACAACCCATCAAATTTTCAACGTACATTAGGCTAAACTAATGCTGAGGATGCAAAAATTCTTACAGAAAATGTCATATAGGTCTAACAAGACTGTTAACACAGTAACATCAACCAAAATATCACTTTATATAACTATTCACAAATACTACAATATCTACACATTTCTGTTGGCTCGAAGAAGGAGTAACTTTTCAAAGTGTTTGTCGGCGAGTCTATTTCTTCTTGCAGTCAGCACTTGTCCACCAAGACTGAACAGACATTCAACAGGTTCACTAGCTGGCAGAGCTGTATTAGTGTTCAGAAATATCTTCTTGAATATAGAGTGACTGTCAAGAGAAGATATTTCTCTGAAAGGGTCAGCCAGATACATGTCCATCTGAGAAGATATGCAGACATTAGCTGGTGTCGGACTCTTTGAAGCTGAAGAAGCTGTCTTCGGCAGTTAATGCAGAAGCTTCAGATGACCCATGTGCAGGTTCATCCTGTTTCTGCATGGCATCAAGGAGCAGAGCCTTGCCTCTGAGTTTCTGCTCTTCACTGTCCATCCATCACAAAAGGAACTGTGGATGCACTATGCTAGGCAGAATGAACTCTTCACGTTCCAGAAGGTGATTGAACTGAGGCTCAATGCCTTTAAGAAGAGCATCAACTAGTAGCACAACAAGCTACACAGACTGCCTGACTTCAGACAACTTATTTTTCAGGCACGTAATGGTGGGGATCAGAATTCCCATGAAGCTTTTCAGCTCTGACTACAGGATGTTCAGAGACATTGCCAGGGGCTGCATTGCTTGCACAAACTCAGCAACAAAGGTAATTTCTGCAGGCCTGAAGATGGCAATTCCAATCTGTTCATATATCTCATTCAGCAAGCCTTCACCCTGAGTTGCAATGAGGTGAATTCTCTCCATCCCGTAGAAAGTGGGATTCCATTGTGCCACATTGGGAATAATCAATGTCAGATCACACTTATTTCGAGCCACCTCATCAGCTTGGGTGCTGCGACTAGCCTTATTCCAAGCAGCATAGCATTTGGCCATGGTGCTTCACATGATCTTTTTATACTGTGCATCATTACATGCAGATTCAGCATCTTGCGCAGCAACAAAATTCCATGTGTGTGCTGCACATCTGAGATGGGGAGATAGTGAATAGGTGTTCTTGCTTTGCCCTGACTGACTCAGCACAGCTGTCATGCTGTTGTAAATCACTTCAACATCATCATCCTCATTTTGGGACAGAATGCTTGTAGTCTCAGATCTCTCACATTCCGAGAAGACAGCGAAAGCCTTTACAAAATTGCTGCCATTGTCAGTAATTGTTGCACACACCTTTTGATCTATCTTGTACTTGATGGGAATGCTCTCAAGAGTTGATGCTATGAGATTATATGTATGCCTTCCCTGTAATCGGAAGCATGACAAAGCAGCTGACTTTCTTTGAAGTGTGTTACAGTCAATCCAGTGGGCAGTGACATCAAAGAAACTACAATTCTGATGGGTCCAAGTGTCAGCAGTAGTGTGCTGCATACTATCAACATTCATACTGGAAGAAGCTGCAAGCATGTTCTTATCATTCGTAAGCAAATTTGTGTACTTTTCTATAAGATCATATATCTGCCAAATCTCTGTGGTTTTGCTTAAAGTTAAATCACTGTCTCAAAGCAAAATCTTTCTCACTGCATCATTATTAACAAAACGCACAAGCTTGTCTTTTATCAACTCATCTGTCAGATCACCAAATCTGCACGTTTTTGACTGGTTTCTCAAGTCAGTTATATATACTGCAAAAATTTCACCAGGCTTTTGATCTCTTGTGTAAAATAGTGCCTTTCCACTGTAATAGTCGTTTGAGGGTTGCACATTTCTCTAAATTTACATTTTTAGCACACAGAGTCTTCCCGCTTTTCAGCCTGTACCACAATATGGCAGTCTTCCCCCTTCTCTGCATAAACAGTAGGTGCATACACAAATGAATGTTCTCTCTCAGTGGCTTCTGACCCAGCTAAATTGAGCAGAGTAAATGCTTTTGTATGTGTGTGTCTTTATCAGAAAAAGCAGCCTGTATGACAATATCATATTCTTGCTCAAACACTCTCCAGTTTTCAGCAATATTATTATCAAACACAAGTGGTCTGTGAAATCCCTCTACCATGCTAAGTAAGTGTCAAAAACACACCAGGTACTTGTAATTATATTCAGCTGTACAACAGACTCTTTGAAATAACTGTACTCTTTGAAAAGACTGTATTGTAACACTGCACACACTGCCAACAATTTGCACATTTTAGATACTTTGAATAGCTTTAATGTGAAAAAGTAGTACATTGTGAAAAATACAGTTGTGTTCTCTTTTTTGAACATTTTATATAATTCGGATATTGTTTCTCATGTTTTCGGAATTATTTCAAGTACTTTTTTCAGTATGTCTCAATTTTGAACATTTTATTTATTCAGTAATTGGTTTGGAATGCTTTGCTTTATATTCATTGAGGGAAAAATCACTTAAATGAGTTTAAGCACCTGGAAATATTTTCTGACCTGTTTACGAGTTCTTTGCAAGTTGTTTGAGTCACTCTTGCATATTTCTTAGTTTCTGACTGTGAGTCTCATGGTTTTAAGAAGTTTTGACTTCGGATTCCATTCTGACAACATGTCACTCGTTATGTGTATTCAAGTAAGATGACGAGGCTTGGGTGTTCATTTAAGATATTTAAATGAACTATTACAACTATTACAGTGGAAAGGCACTATTTTACACAAGAGATCAAAAACACATCAAGATGGATGACTGGAACATAAAACTTAAACAAACTAGCTAACTGACTGACTGCTACGCACATGCATGCTTTCACTCCAGCTGCTTACACAAAATGGCACTCTGCTTGCATTTGCTCAGTACTTTTTATGCATGTGCCCATGAACTACAGTGGCTTTAAAGGTACAACACAGACACTATGATCTACACTCCCTGTGTTCGAGTGGGTTTCCTCAGAGTGTTCTGGTTTTCTCCCACATTCCCAAGACATGCTGCAGGTGGATTAGGCATTTTAAACTGGCTTTAGGTGTGAGTGTGTGCATGCATGTGCCTTCTGAAGAAAGCCGAGCACTGGGCTGGCGACTCAACAGTGTAAAACTCCACTGCCACTTGTTCTGCAGACTGATGATCCACTGTGGTGATCCCTAACGAGCACAGCCGAAAGCAGAAGAAGACTAGTCTTTATAGCTAGAGAGTCACAGATAGTAATTAAATCAAACCAGCCAGAAGCACAAGACCTATAAAAACGTATCACATTTTGTCTATTTTCAGCAACTAAAAATCGAAACCTGAAAAGAATTTTAAATAGAACATAAAATATTGTCAAGACAAAAGTTGGTTGATCATAGATCACGTGAAGAGTCCTGCTTGGTGCAGTGGGTTGGGGCATTGGGTGTTAAATCAAAGAGTGGTGAGTTTGATTCCAATTGATGGCAGTATGTAGAACCAATGTTGTTTATTCTACGGCAAGGTAAGGATATGATCTCTAGCTGGCTATAATTGCCCCAATGTTAGGGGATGTTTTAGTGGGTTAGAGTCCCACAGTACCAGGGCAGGGCTTGAGTCTGGTCATTATTAGCTTTCACCTCCTTGCAGTGCTAAAACAATGAAGTAAATTTTGCTCCTGACAAATTCTAATAATGTATTATGAATGCTACATATTTTATATTCCATCTTTTTATCCAAATTGTCACTTCAAAGTGTCTATTACCTCCTAACATCTGATTACTATCCATACTATGTAGGTTCCCGGAAATTTTCCATCACTCTTTAGGGTGCTATATCACCTACATTGATAACCACTGGTTTAAGCAAAAGTTACTCAAAAGTAACTCACATTTAAGTTACAAGTTACTAAAAAAAAGTAATATATTACCATTACTAGTTACTATTTTGAAAAAGTAACTAGTTATATTACTAGTTACTAGAAACTGTAATATATTACAGTAATATACTACTTATTGTAATATATTACTCCCATCACTGTCCTAGAGGTAGGAGCTTTATTGTTTATATGAGTTGTGGTAGAAGATATGCTTTATTGAATTTATTCTGCCTAATTTTCAGCATCAGTTTCACAGCAGCATCGCATAGGAGGTTCATGAAATACAAGACACTGGTAAGATTACAGCAGATAGGCAACAAGGTAAAGTTAAGAAAGGCAGTAGAACATTATGATAAAATCAAGCAACATTTTTGCAAAGAGAAGTTTTAATCAGGGATATTAGAAAATGGCTATGACTCCTCTGTTTCTTCATGGTCATCTGTGACACATGAGGACTGTGGCTGTCTTCTTGTGGTCAGTTGTAGCATATGGTAGAGGCGACAAAAAAGCAAGGGATTTGACACAGATAGAGAGATCTTCCAACTGAGATTTACTGCCAAAACAGAACAGAAATGAGACAAGAAGACTGTCCCATCAGTAGACTCCTGGTAGAAGGTAAAAGGGAAACTCCTACTGAATCTTTACAAGCAAATTATTTCAAAATTTCCCCCAGTAATGGTGTGCTGTGGTGCATGCAAATGTAAATAATTTAAGGTGTAAAGTGTTGTAGAGTGTGAGCTGGTGGCAGATTTACTGCACCTAATAGTTTTGTCTTACAAAACAGCTGCTTGGTTTGAGTACACGAGAGGCAGATAAAGCCTATGAGCCTCAACATGGAGTGCTTTATTTCATACCTTACCATTTTATTTTTTTTAAATAAAAGTTTTGACCCTACTTACCCTGGCTATCAAGCCCTTTCTTCAATGTCATGACTCATTCATTCTTCATTGGTGGACCCTTTGGTACAGGAGATGAGTGAAGTCATGCTATCATCAAGGGGCAGTTCAGATATTTTATTATAACCTACTTAACAGTCCTATCCTGTACCAAGTGTGCAGTGACATTATTGTGGATATTTGCCCTCAGCCAGTTTGCCATTGCATTCCCCATACTTGAGACAGGCCTGGAGCCGTAGGCTGTAATCTCTTTCCCTTGAGATAGGTAACGTTGCAAAATACTGCCCTTTTCCAACCTAACCAGGTAACTTCCAAGGGACTGAATCTATTAGATGGACTTTCCGTATGTTTTAATTATTAAAAATAATTCTCTTCATTTATGTGTTATTACATGATTTAATATATTCATCTGTCATGCTGGTTTAATTTCAAATGATTGCATGGCATTTCCTATCCAAGAAAACCTCTCCCTGTTTCCACATTCCCTCTCCATTTCCTCTTCTTATGTTTATTACCGCACACACACACACACACACACACACACACACACACACACAAACTTAACTTCCATTACTCCCAATCTTCCAAATTCAAAATATGGAATACTAGTTTCATAAAATGCTATACATGGCAGACTGTGGAGAACTTCTAACAACTTCAACAAGGAAGCTCACAGCATGGCTAAATGCATTATTTTATATATTTTTTTATGCAAGGTTCTTTTGATGACTAAATATGACTCAATATTATTTAACATTGATATTTGTTAAAAAAATTCTTATCATTGAATGTGTGACAGATCCTTTCAGTGTGGAACTTTGTAGAACATGATAGTTTCTAAGTCTCAAAATGAAGAATGTTTCTCATAATGAGATGCAGTTGAGAGGTAGTACTTTTCTTGCTGTTTCTCATCTTTACTGCATGTTTGGATTTTATCTAGAAGTTATTTTTGGATCTCTCTGGTAATTTTTTTTTCTTGCCTGAGGTTGCAGCTCAAGTCCTTTACCTGATCCTAAACTTTTCACTCAACAAAAGTTAAGGACAGAAAAGACTAGAAGTGTTTTGTCTATGATGCTGCCTGTGAACTTAACAGCATACTAGACAGAATAAGATGGAATGTGAGTGAAATACGCACTTATTCAAAAGGCATGATGGAGAAATAAACTGCATGCGAGTCTGCAATCACGATGCAGTATAAAGTAGTGGTTGGCAAGGTGAGGTGGAACAGGGATGGCTGTGTGTCTATAAAAGTTTAATTTTTTAGAGATAGAAGAACAGTTTGGTATCTGTTGATTCAGTAAAATGGATAGCAGTGAGCAGTACAGTATGGAGTAAGATTTTTATAAAAACAAACTGAGGTGCAATATAGGGTGTGTTTGTTTTAGCGTGTGTGTGTGTGTGTGTGTGTGTGTGTGTGTGTGTGTGTGTGTGTGTGTGTGTGTGTGTATACGCGTGTGTGCACAAACTGCATGGATTTGCATTTATTTTAATTTTGTGCATTTTTTGAGGAGGAGAGGTATTGCAGTTGGTCTTTGAAAATTCTTCAAGATACAGGAAGTCACAGTTAGGAGTGCTGTTAGAATCTTTGCTGCTTTATGACAGTCAGAAAAGCACATCATTGACTGTAATAAGAATATGGATTCTGATGTTAACCTATTATTCATTCAAAAATGGTAGCTTGTTTAATAATGAACTTTATTAATAGAACAGATTTCAGTATTGCCCTTTGACCTTGTCAAAATGTGCTGTAACTGCACATATATTTTTGCTGAACTTAGTTTCTGTCAGACTTTTTAGACTATACGTATGTCTTTTCTAAGTATCCATAATGAAATATATGATGACGATGAATAAATTAAATTCAGATGTTGTTTAGTTACTGTATAGCTTTGACTGTCTGAAATGGTAAGAAAGTATAAAATATGTTTAGTTAATCATGACGTTATCAAACTGTTGACATACTCAGTGTAGTCACATGGGAGATGAAGTGAAAATGCATTCTACAGTGATATTCATACAGTACGTGCCAAGCAAATCAAGGCTGACCCATTTGTTGCCATATTTATTGCTAGGAGTTTAGATTAATTTTTTGTATTCGTCTATCTGTATAAAAGATACATATTTTAATATGGTCAGTGTAGACGGCTGTAGACATTAAGAGCAGAATTTGTAGGTGGTTTCATTAACTAGTCTTAAAAGTTTTTAATTGGTCAGTAAACAGGTCATGTACAATATGGGCACAGAAATCAAAGGATCTGCAGAAAGTTACTTCTGTACTTTTGCCTCATACCTCTGTGTTAAACTATCTTGTATATGCCTGATTCTGTGCCTCCATTATTAACAGACTCAAAGATGATGATGATGTATTGAAAAATCTTTATGAGACTGATCCAGCTCAATGGCCTAGTTTTTTAGGATTGAAGTTAAGACTTTTATATGCAAATAAGACTTTATTTGTCAGCTCTGAGGGGTTGAAAGTGTGTGCAGAGCAGATTATCACAGGGGTTTCAGAAAATACATTTATAGATTTAGATCTAGTGGTACCCAAATGAGAGGTAAATTCATTCACCTAAGGCTGTATTGGCTTGAGATGGCAGACAGAGGTGCAGAAAATCAATGTCTCCCAGAAGCAGCTTTTACATTTGCAACTGTAGGCGTAGTGTATTTTAGCAAGTAAATGAGACAGCCTGAGGTGTGATTGTAACTGTCAGAGCAGGAGACAAAGAAGGGGAGGTGGGGGATTGTGTTTAGAACTGAGAAGTGCTTCTGGGCGCCACAGAATGCAGTGTGGGTTTTCAACCCCAGTAGCTTAATTAGTGAGAATTCAGTTTAAGCGTTGTTCCCTCCAAAGCCTCAGTAAGATTTCAAAGGTCCATGCACTTGTTTTTTTTCACATTGTGAAATTTTCTAATGTCAGAGTGTTATTGTATGTGTAATTGGATTGCATCACCAACTGAATACTGCTTTTTCTCCTTTGCAGCATGGGGTAACCTCGGAAATGTGCTCAAAAGCCAGGGCAAGATTTCTGAAGCTGAAAAGGCCTATAGAAATGCCTTGTACTATCGCAGCAACATGGCAGATATGCTTTATAATTTGTAAGTATGCATAGCTTGCCTTGAGCAAGTTCATTTGCAAAAAAAAAGTGAAAAAAAGAAAAGGTTGTGAATAGAGCTATTGATTTAGTTGCTGGAGAAGAAAGATAATGCTGAGTGCAGCTTGCGGTCTTTGTAAAAGTCTTTTCATTAATCATGCTCCCTAAACCATGGGGTAGACAACAACACTTTAGCATTACATCATCAGCTATGCACATTTTTACTACTCATTTGGAGTAAAAATGGACAAAATATAAGTGTTATCAGTCTACATATCATGAGAAAATGCAAAACAAAAAGTTGTATGTACTTACTGACATGTACGGACTAAAACAGTGCTTCTGTCAACATATGGTATTGTTTGAGGAAAATCCATCCTGGCGTGCCAAGAAGGGTAACTTATGGTGTTCTGAAAATGTCTGAACTTGCCATCTTTTTTTTACATAACTGATTTTGTGATTTCCTTAAGTGCTTTTCCATAAATAGCTATCGAGCACTGATTTAAAAGTAGAACAGAGGTTTGCAAGACATCTTAAAAAATCTAAACAACTCTGAGAAACTCATTCAGAAAATGCAAGCATAACTTTTGCTTGGTGTTTTGAGTGGCTGCACGAAAAGCTATGAAAAGAAATAATGCTTTGGTTTCAAAAAGTGTGAGTGCGCTTCATGTTTTTGTTTGCATGTGTCTGTCTATATGTCTGTCAGTATGTGTGCATATGTTTATGCATTAATCAGTTTATTTAAGGCTTAAACATTTTGCAGTAACATAAGGAAGCAGGAATCATTAACTGTACCTGACTCCAATAGAATAGGCTGGAGTCTGCCAAATTATATGTGTATAATTCCAGAGAAATTTCAGTTAAGATATGGTCCAAGTTGCACATGCTATCCTGATTCCTTTATGCTGTGAGCTTGTTTTGAGACTCTGTGGTGTTTACTGTTTTGTATTGCAAATGCATATTGATTAGAACCTTTTTTACAACTTTTTATTCCCCTGCACATAATATAACAATGCAGTCTGGCTTGCTGTTGAAAGGACACAGTTGCCATGACTGTTATTTGTAGTTTCAAGAGTTATCACTGCCATGGTTCACCAATGGGTCCTAAAGGGATGTCCATGAGTCTGTCCATAAAAAAAATAATGCAGATGTTTTCCTGTGGAGCACCTCCAATCTGTTTATCTTTTTCCCCTTTTTTTCTTGCACTGTTTTCAGTTTCAGAAGCTGGGTATTTGATAGAGAGTTTGGCATCAGTTAATGGCCAGAGTTATAAAATGTACCTTTAGTATGTGTTTCATTTGATTAGCACAGAACCTGGGTTTATGACTGAGATGGGAGAACAGACTCAAGGTATGTCATCATATCATTCGGGCATTGTAGCACAGTGTTTGTCTAGTAGTGCTAATTTCTCAGGATCATTACTTCAGTACTTGCTGATATTGACCTTAGTAAGAACACTGATGTTACTGTGGTGGTGGTCTCACCTGCACTGAGAATTTTGATCATACCTCTCCAACTTATTTTGACAATGTCAGCAAATAACCCACATTTCACATCTATGAAGAAGAGCAGGGATGTACAGTGGTATCTCACTGTCCTTTCATAAGTCCTAGTCAATTAAAATACACTCAAGCAGTTCCCCAAAGGTAGTACCGATTCCTACACCAAGCTTTACTGCCTACAATCTTTGTTGGGGAGATGCCATTACTAAGATAGAGGAAGAGCTTGGCTGCCTCCAAGGCTGGGCCATTTAAGTTGAATTGTAGATGGTCCTTTGCATAGCATTATGCAAGCTTCTAGAGCATCTTGGTTTTTCTTGAGGTTGAGTAACAGTCCCAGATAGACATTGCTAAGCTTCAGCAAATGCAGTTTGGAGAATGCTTCTGAAGTGTACAGGTGCCATTTGCTTTCTTAAGATCAGTAACAGATACCTTAGAAGTGTTAGTCCAGGACAAAAGATCTTTCCTTCTATTTTGTAGTCAGTGTTAGTCCAGTGGGGAGGTAGTCTCTACTGAAAACTTAAATAACTTGTAGCAAGGTAGAGAATAAGGCTGGGGCAGTGACATGCCCTTGAGTCACCTCACTTCAGGTGCTGAATGGTTCTGTCTTTGAACCGTTTTCAATAATGGAGGCAGTTGTCTGTTATGCACAAGCCACAGAACCCAGATGACTTTGGTTGTGCAGCCACATCCTAGGGACATCTTCCACAACAGTTTACAACTGATGATGTCAAAGACCTTTGTCAGGTCAGCTATGGTTAGATACATATCTGGATGTTCCCATGAGTTTTACAGTGAAAATCATGCCTTTTGTCACATTAAATGCTTAGAATCTTTATTGCAATTCTGCTGCGACTTCGTCAGCCATGGGAGGGATGTAGTTTCGTAGGAACATGAGTGACAGTTTTTTTTTCCTGAAGTAAACTGTGAATTAATGCCTCAGTAATTTCCATACTTTGAACTATTTCCCTTCTGAAAGATGGTAATGACTTTTGGCATTCCTCAGATTTTCTAGTCTGTGAAATTACAGAATCTGTGTTAATACTTCTTTCATATCAGGTGGTGGCCTTAGGAGGATTTAAAAATACTTGGCTCTACATTGTTTATTTATAGCCCAAAGCAATTTAACATTTAAGATGTAGGACAGTGTGTATAAATACAAATGTGCATATTAAAGGATGCTCATAACATATGTAACTTAAGGAGACCACATACAGAACAGCAAATTCGGCAACTATGAGGATAACGTATGAAGAACAGGTTTGCAGCTCTCATAGGGTGGTTGACAGTATTCTTTATGACTGGACCCTTAACCATGAAGAATCTTAGCTACAAAGAAAGAGGATCCGTAATTGATTGCAGGAAAGTCTGTAAATGAGTTGAGGTTAAATAGCAGCAATATGGTAGTAAGGAAGGTCAATAGTGATTGGAAGAGGTGCTTACGTGCATTTATACATATGGATATAAACAACTGATCTGGAGAGTTTGTGAAAGTACCTTAGGAAAGTGGTGCTATAGAGGTAGCAAAGCCTCATCATTAGCTTGATGCTGGGTAACATTCCCCATGTTGTACTCACTCTCAGCACAACTAACTTTATACGTCCAAACCTGGCTGAGGCACTGGACAAGGCAGAGATAAGTGAAATCAGGACATTTGAAAAGTGGGAGTGGATTATGATCATCCTGGCATATCACCTGCTTAGAGGTGATGGGAAGGATCGAACTGGAACAAGAACAGCAGTCTCGGTCAAATAAAGCCTCCACTGTGAAGCTATATAACAAGAGGCACAGAACTAGCAGAAGGACATGTATTGCAGCAAAAATTTGAAAAGATGCAGGTAAGGAAACAGCACGAAACATTTTAGTACAGTTGTTTAATGCAAAAAAGAAACTTCCAGTTAATGTGAGGGCTGCATTTACAGTATAGAATTCCAAAAAACAAACGTTAAGTACAAGGGAGCAGGAAGAAGTTTTTGAGGTCAAATGCTTAAAAGGCTTACTTCTTTTGAAAACTTATCATCCATCCTTGTAGAATATATATATTTATTGATAAGCCCTGGGAGGGATATATTGTTGCCAAGGAACTATTGATCTGTCCCCCTTTTAGAGCTTGAAAATAAAATTCTGACAAAAAGTCTGCCTTACAGATTAGAACCAATTATAACATATGTTAACTCTCAGCATCAGAAGTAGTTTGTCATTGGGAGGCAAGAGGTTACAGGAGGTTGTTTTTTTTTTTGTTGAATATTTGGCAGCTTTTAAAAAGATAAAATTTAGCATATGCAGTGGCCTTTCTCAGTTTTAGTATAGATATTGACTTGGTGAATTGAAGCTCCATATGGAGTACTTTAAGGCCATGAGTTTTCCAGAGGGATTCATTAAGAGAAGCAATTTATCCCTCTTCTAATGTAGGAATCTCTTCTGGTAAGATGTCTTTCCACATTTTTATGATCATCTTAGACACTAGAAGAAGATTTCTCTTGTATCTTCTTTTTGTTTTGGTGGTTGCAATGCTAACTCAGTGGGTCTACCTGAAAAGACTGGAAGCCCACTTACCCAAAGATGACAAGACCAAGACATTACAGAATCTTCATTTAAATGAATCTTGACATAACCAGAAGTTACCCAAAATAAGGAAGCGGTTGGCCAACTTTATGTTTGCCCTTTTCCCCACTATAGTGCGATCTCAGAGTTGGTATAATTAGTTGGGGGGGGGGCAAAACCCTCCCACTTGTGTGCGTTCTGAGTACTTCCATGTGCTTTCTTATGATTGTTGGCAGTACGCTTACTTTCCCTGGGAAGATTGTCGGTTATGTGCGGATTAGTTTAAATGAAGATTCAGTGATGTTGTCTCACTCTTGTCTTCTTCAGGAAACTGGGCTTTTGGTCTTTTCAGGTAGATGCAACTTAGCATCTCAAAAACAATCAATACTGTTGTAACTACCTGGTTTATCGATGACTGCATAGCTTGGTTATCTAGGCCAGATGTGCACCTGTGTGCTATGCTGCAAAAATTCAATAATTTCTCTGCTATTTCTGGTCTTAAAAATTAATTACATGAAGTTTGTTCTAGTCCCTGTAATCAAAAAGTATTCTTTTTTTTTTGATAAATTTAAGCCATAACCATTGGCAGTGATTGCACAGTATACATTTTTATGTATAACCTTAAGTACCAAGTTTGGTAAGATTTTGGATTTAAATCTTACTTTAAAACTTTTTCTCTACAGCCTGTTCCCACTAACAAAGTTAAAAAGCTTCTCCTCAAACTGAAAACTGGCACTAACTCTCCTGACTACCTTCCTGTACAATACCCTAAGATGGCAGCTGATGCCATTGCATTTCCTATATCCATTCTTATCAATAGATCTATTCTAGAATCGTATGTCCCAGTTCTATGGAAAATGCTTTATTAGAGCATTACATAAAGGAGGCAATGCTATTGAATTGTCCAGTTATCGACCCATTGCCCTTCTGTCACCCGTCTCTAAACTTCTTCAGAAATGCATTAATTCACAAGTACTGCACCACCTCCTTGACAATCAGCTGCTCAGTCCTACACAGCACGGGGTTAGGCCTGGACCCAGTACTAACACAGCCTTATTGTCTTTCACTGACATGGTTAATAAAGCTTGTGACTCAAGTAAACTTGTATCCTCTTTGTTCCTTGACCTATCTAAGGCTTTTGATACTGTTCCCCCTCATCTGCTAATACTAAAACTCTGAAATCTTGGATTATCCCCGTCCACCATCAGCTGGTTTGCTAGTTATCTCTTTAATAGACAGCAGGCTGTCAGATGGCTAGACTCCTTTTCTGATTTTCAAGACATCTCTACTAGGGTTCCTCAAGTATCTATCCTTGGCTCCCTTTTATTTAGCATTTTTACTAACAACCTATATACTGCTTCCCAACAGAGTACACCAATACAGTATGCTGATGATTCCACAGTCATGTATTCATCTGATTCCATGTCACACCTTCAGCAAATTACCCAAACTGCATCTACCTCTATTGAGACCTGGCTTTCTAATAATCATCTACTTCTGAATCTCACTAAAACTAAACTTATGCTCTTCACTCCCAAAACATACTCTCTACATAAAAAAAAAATTACTATTTTGTCTTGGGACAACACCATAATACAACATGTCTCTCACACAAAACTTCTAGGCATCATTATTGATGAACACTTCAAGTTTTATCATATATGCATATACATAATAATTAAAAAAAAACTCACCAGAAACTGGGAACTCTCTATCATTACAAAATCTACTACCCTTTCTCTTATATGAGGCCCCACATTTCAACAATCTACAGACCTGCTGAAAATCAAAACTAGAATCTTGCTACAAAAAATTGCAAAGTTTGCCACCAATGCAAAATACGCCTCACATCACTTCATAGCCTCCACAAACTCAATTGGCTTGAACTTCTATATTACCTTACCTTCATCCAGCTAACCTCAGCACATACAATTATTCATTTACCCATGGTCTGTTGGGCTTTAAATATAATCTTCTACTCCTATATTCCAAACAGATCACTTAAGTCTGAAAACAAAACAGCTTTTACACCTTGTCCACTGAAATCAGTTGGTCATAATCTGCACTCTTTCTTTATAGCTAAAATCTGGAACACCCTCCCATTATCCTTAAGATCTAACCACGTTCACATATCCTTCAAACATGTACTGAAGGAATATCTATCTAAATCTTGGATATGCTCCTGCTCAAAACCAGGCTAATTTCTAGCCATTTTAACATCTCTCTACCTTCTTTCTGTTCAGCTATAAACTCTGTCTACCTTTATCACCTTATTTTTCCCTTTTACTCTTTCTTCTCTCCTCCTCTCCGCTGCCCTTAACTTTATTTACCTTGTTCACTTTCAATTTTATTTTTCTCTTTTCCACCTCCCTTCTTATATGTTCATTCTAATACTTTCCCCTCCTTACTTTTCTAGACTGTAGTTACTTACATTTTTCCTACCTATGACTATCATATATTTTTTATGCCTTAAATGCCACAGATGCTATATAGGTTCATAGGTTGGTACTAGGCTATCAGCCCTAGGGCCTATACAAGCCTAGCCATAACAATTCCCTGGCTATTTCTTCCCACATTATTTACTTTCCTGGACCCCTGTCTAGCAGGGCAACTGACGTGATCCCTGGGGTGAATTTCCTTTCTCCCATCCAATCGTCAAGGTTCCTCTTGAAGAGGTCCAAAGAGGCACTCTGCTTGACATGTATGGGCAATCTATTCCAGAGTCTGGGGAGTCTCTGGGTCAGGAACCTATCCCTCCAGCATGTTTTGTTTATTGTGATGACAAGGTTTAGATCCCTGGAGCGTGTAGCTCTGAGGGATTGGGATTTCTTTAAGTGTAGCATGTCCAACAGCTCTGGGTTTGACATGGCCTTGTATGTTAAGCAGAGATCACCTCTGAGTAGACGATATGCGACAGAGTATAGCTGGAGTTTTTTTAAGGCGGTCAGCGTAGGGCATCTGCTTTAGGCCTGTGATTCTTTTAGTGAGGTATTTCTGAGGCCTTTCCAGTTGTTGCAGATGTCTTGAGAGTACATAATATAACATTTTCTTTAATTATCTTCATTATATTTTTGTGCTACTGTTTTATTGTATTTTTATTTCCTGTTTGTAAACCCACGTATATAACTACTATTTTTCTTTGTCCTACTAAAAAGTTATTTTTGTATATGGAGTATTTCTCCCTGGTCCTCCACTGAAAATGGGTTCTTTGTGGTCCAGTTGGACTTTCCAGGTAAACAAATGTCAAATAAATAAATAAATAAAATCTCTGGTCATTAGTACAGAAACTGAGAGCAGCAACTGTGGTATCAGGAAGAAAATTAAGTTGCTGTTCCTTTTGTAGGGCAAGTCTGTAAAACATCAATAACTCTCAGAATTCTTTCATTTATTAGCTACTTACACCATCTTGCACTTTCTGCCTGCCTATATAAAGTGCAACCTATTATTTCAAACCTTGTTTGGTACTCAAAATGATCCTGAATTATAAAAGAAAACTGATCTCTCCTGAAGTGGTGGTGATGGTGGGGAATTCCTTCCCTAGACTTCAGTGATATGTAGTTACATGTGTGATACATCAGTATCTCAGAGCAAAAACTTTTAGGCCAGATTTATTAAATCTGGAAATGGTTATTCACATCATTCTGGGCAAATTAAGGGACACAAACATCAACAAAGTTAGAGTTCCACTAGGTAAAGAGATTTGGCCGGTGTGTTCAGAAATTGTTAAAGCTGGGTAAGAACTCATCCATTCTTCAAAGGGTATGGCACTTCCCCTTAGTCACTAATGATAGGCAAGTAGTATTCTCTGTGAACTGGATGTGGCTTGGCTACATTTACATTTTACGTATAAGGAGTAGGTCATCTTGTACACTGAAAACAGTACAGGCACTAAGATGGGATGGCAAAGTGGCAGCTATCCATTTGTTGAGTGTTGCTCAATTCTGTACTGGCCAACCACCTTCTTCTTTGGTTCAGCAAAACTGGCTGCTTAAGTGTTTATGATGGTCTAAAGATAATAACATGGTATGCAGCCCCATAGTGCTGACTTTAATTGCTCTTCTCCATAAATCTGTCATTAATATTGTTTCAGATAACCTCATAGACACTAGGATTAAATGTGGATTGAAAATCAACAGGATGCCATTCTTGGCCATGGCTCTCTGAACACACATTATTTATATATGATGTAACTTTGTCCCAGGGTACATGATGAGCGAACGATAATAATAGTACAGAAAGACACTATATTACAGACATAAAATGTTATCCATCCAGAGTGTGGGCTATTTGTCTTCTTTCCATCAACTAATAGGCTTTCCAGATCAGAACATAAATGGCTAGAAAGCTATGCTTCTGCTCTTTTAAACTTTTTTTTACAAACTGGAAACACTGTGGCAGCTGGAGATTAGTTTACATAAGCCGAGTGAAACATTCTGTGGGTGGAAACACTCCATAAATTCAAATTACATTGCATAACAGGTTTTGGTGCAGAACTCTTCATAAGGTATTTGTTTCTATGTCTTTTTTATCTCATTCCTTATTAATATAGTATCTTGCTATGAGGTTGATGCTGCATTAATAGATGTTGTTGATTGTGCAATTGTTATAATATAGTTTGCCATGTTCTAAAAAAGAAACAAGCCACAATGAATCCTTCACATATTGTACATTGTAACATGTTGGTGTAGCTATTTTCACTAAATTGTTCATTTAATATTAATTTTGTTTTTACATTTGTTAACAAGATGGGTGGATGGCACAGTGGTGCAGAGGTTGCATTGTTGCCTCACAGTAAGAGGTTCTCCGATTCGATTCTCGGCTGGGGTGCCTTCTGTGCGGAGTCTGCATGTCCTCCCTGGATTCATATGGGTTTCCTCTGGGTGGTCTGCTTTCCTTCCATGTTAGAAAGACATGTGTCTGGAGCGTTTCTCCTCAGGCCTCCACTGAAAATTTGCTTCATTTTAAGTCGGACTTTCAAAGTAAACAAATGTAAAATAAAATAAATAAATAGGAGAACTGGACCAAGGGCCATTTTCAGCTTTTATCTGTGGTATTGGCAGGGTATTTTTGAGGGCAGTCTCCTGAAGATAACATATTAATAGACAAAGTCAGCTCAAACTTTACTCCTGTGTCTTCTTCTAAGTCCTCAACATATTAATATTCCCACACCACCTCTCTGATCATTTCCGAGCAAGTTCTGTGTGCTCTCTCCAAAGCCAAAAACACTAGGTGTATGGGTCCTGATAATGTGCCAAGTTGTCTTCTTATCAGAACCAGACACTGTTCTGTAGACTCACTACCAAGCCTGTTTAGTCTCAGCTTTGGCAACTGGATCTCTAGAGATATGGAGTACTGCTGTAGTTGCCCCACTGCACAAGGGATGAACTCAGTATTGATCCTGGATGCTATAGACATCTGCTCCTCATCAGCCTTACCTGTAAACAGTGGAATGCATCATTATGGAATTTATTAACAAGGAAATAGTCAGTCTACAGGCCCTGGATCCAAGCCATTTGGGGTTTGTTAAAGGCCAGGCCCGCCTCTTGAATCTGGTGGACTTTTTTGAATAGGTCACAGATGCATTAGATGCAGACAAATCAGTTCACACTGTCTAACTGGACCTCACCAAGGTCTTTGATTCCATCCCACATTTTGGCATTATTGGTAATCTAATTAAACTAAATATAAACCTTTATGTTATCCACTAAATATCCCTCTCTATTAGTTTTGGATGCACTCTGTCATTGAAAAGAGGTGTCATCAGTGGTATCCTCAGGAATTGGTCCTAGGACTACTTCTCGTTGCTATTTACATTTATGACATCAAGAACCAATGAATCAACAAATTTATAGATAACTGTAAAATCAGAAATGACATAAAATTCCCATTTAACTTCTAGATTTTTCAGGTTGGTGTGGCATGCAAAAACAAGTGATGCCTGGTCACAGTCTTAAGCTAAACTGTTGTTTGGAAATCCATTTATGTAGCCATACTGATCATCAATGGACTTAACAAACCAATGTGTACATAGTGCAGATTGTTAGTTTTTTATCTTTTTGATGAAATTCACCCCTCCTTAACCATTCCTGCATCAAGTCTTGGGCAGCATGTGGTTGTTTTTGAAGTTTTCTTTACTTGTCACTATATTTGTAGACTGTTCATCTTTTCTTCTGGTCTTTTTCTTTATATTCTTTCTATTATGTTTGGACACATTCAGTTGCACTCTCATTTATTTATTTATTTGTCATTTGTTGACCTGGATAGTCCTACTAGGCTAGTGGTCTCTTATCAGGAGAGACTTCAAGTTTTTTTTTTCTAATAGGGGAAATTTGTCCAGCCTATAGGGGAACTTTCCATTTTTTTTATCATAGGTGCTGTGGGATTTTTTACATCCACTAGAGTTACCACCAACTCAAGTAGTTGGGACTTTAACATCTCATCCAAAAATGACAAGCT
Source organism: Protopterus annectens (assembly GCF_019279795.1). Classification (NCBI taxonomy): domain Eukaryota; kingdom Metazoa; phylum Chordata; order Ceratodontiformes; family Protopteridae; genus Protopterus; species Protopterus annectens. The sequence goes on along the minus strand of NC_056745.1, from coordinate 1,094,711,878 downwards.
CGAGAGAGCAGAACCCCCCATATAATGCACTGCATTGTCAGCAATTAGTATGACTCTTGTTTACTTCCATTTCATTTCCATTCCTATTACTTTCCAAAATGCTTCTGGTAAACTAAGCAAGGATGCCATGTTAGACATCTTCTCTTCATACTGTAGAAGATTTACTGTGTTTGGATCTGATAAGTTCAGCAGATACATATATAGTTCCACAATTACAGATCTATAAATACAGTTAATTTTGAGGAGTCCCACACTGCCTTCTGACTGATTGATATGTAATCTTGGTATGCACTGTTTTTATATATCATGTGATAAGCACAAAACATTTTTCTCATTTTCTTTTTCAACCTGTTTGGAACCAGTCCATCACACTAAAGCTGTAAATGCAACTCCTAGATGTCTAAGTAGTTTTTAGTATTAGCCAGTTTTCTGATGTATTCTCATTTTTAAATGTTTTATTGCTAACACTTTATCTGTTCCCAAATATTTATACACTTACACCTATTCAAGTTCCTTAATGTCAAATTCCTGCTCCAGGTTGATATTTTCTTGGTGTTGCAGCTTTCCTGTTTTAAATGTGGCTTTTGCAGATTTATCAATAACATATGTCATTTTTATATCATCTGAGAATGTTTTAACCATTTGTAGTTGTGCTTTCAGATCCAAATCTGATGGACTATAAAGTCGCCTATAAAAGTAGATGAGATATCTTTAAACAAAGTTGATTTATGGAAGTTAGGCTATAACCATAGCCTAGTCTATTAAGTAAAAACCTTAATGAGTTAAGGGCAAGACCAGACAGCAGTGGTGACAAAGAATCACCCTGTAATATCCTGTGGATTCTTATCTTGGGTATAATAACTTGCCCTTTGTCATGGGTCAGTTGCAAAGTGGTTTGCCAGTGTTTCATAGTCACTACAATGTAGGGTGCATCTTATACATCTATAAGCATTCCTCTATGTGTGACATTTTTTTGTAATTTTTCCATGCCCGGCTTACATTCTTCCTCTTTTCACAGCTTTCTGTTGTGGCTTTATTTAACAATAAGATGATACTTTCCTCCTTATGACTTACTTCTGTTAGATTTTTGTCCTATTTTCATGATTTATTTTTTTCTAGATAACTGTAAACTCTGTCTGCAACAATTCCAGTGTGTAATTAATATATTGTCATAAGGCTAATGGAATCAAGCTGTGTACCACAGGAACTACAGCTCACAGCCTTAATTTACACACACACACACACACACACACACACACACACACACACACACACACACACACACACACACACACACACACACATCTGTGAGAGCTTTACAGAGGTCCCCATCAAAGCAGCATAAGAGCTGAAACAGAATAATCATAGACCCAGCAGCTCAGTGTCTTTTGGCCTTTGGTAATTAGGTTTGCTGGCATGCTACTGTATGGCACATCTCTGTGGGGGGGGGGGTGTTGGGGGCAATGTACGAGTACACTAAAGCACTGCCTTAAGTATCTGCTTCAGATTTTCTGTTTGAGCTTGTAATGTTCCTCTCTTAGTATATCACCATTAGCTGTACAGGTATGATATGGTAACCTTCTGAACCCATGGGCTCAGTCACGGTTTCTTTGTTTCTTAGAAAACAGCCTTCAGTAATATCTACAAGAACATTGTCAAAGTTTTAATTTATTTTATACATTTGTTATTTTTGTAAGCCCATGAGGTACAAGAACATTTTTTCAGGGGCAACATGGGAGCATTGTCAGATTAAATGAATTGCACAGTATCACATGGTATGCAGATGGAAACCTACTCAGCAGCAGCTCGCAATGACTTTGCCTTCTGCGTAGTACTGCTACATCAAAACCTTTCAGAGATACTCATTGTAGTTGTGGAAGAACCTTACTTATGCTTTTAGGGACATGTGATATTCTTCAAATGAACACAGAACTCCATTCCAAGACTGTAACAGAATTTATACCCTGTCAGTTTATTACCATTCCACACTTTACTAAGGGGAAGAGATGATTCCTACACATTGGCTGTAACACTGCTCCTATCTTTTTAATACAAAAAAGTGCAGAAAAATAAAAAATTCTCAACTGTTCCTCACTTTCACAAGTCAGTACCCCATTAATTCCGGGTAAACCAGGATTACTGCAAGGTGAGTGGAGGCATGTCTGTCTTGCAGCAACTGTGGCGCAGATAGGTACTAGCTGAGGATCTCACTGCTCTCGGTGTTTTATTGTAATACTTACATCAAATGGACAGCTGCCATTGCTGCATTTGGAGGAGTGTCACAGTAGAGATCTTTCCAGCAGCTATGCTGTACAAAGCTGTATCTGCATTATGGTCTGGAGAAGCATATCAGCTTTGAAGCAAGGTCTGGCAATATTCCCCATTTACTGTCTTTTCAGAAATCAGACTGTTTCACCCCTTCCTTGCACTGCTTTTGAGTTTGCTGGTTATCATAATGTGTAAACCAGGCAATGTGCACTTGGAAACAAAACATACTTTCCTAGGTAATTACTTTTCTGGTAGTGATTTTTTTCTTCATGTTCTGAAACCAGTGGTGTTTCCTTTCATCTCATTTCAGAAGTATCAGACCTGATAACAGATTTTTGTTATTACCTACACAGTGGTATATGTCTAAAAGACTAGATAGGAAACCACAAGCAAGTAGCCTTAAACTTAATGTTTAAATGCTGCATATGGTGTTTTATAGCTCCCCTCTAGGTAGACTTTAATCCCTAATCTGAGAAAACTAATTTGAAAGATCAGGACTGAGCAAAATGGCCTGAACCACATATTCTGCAAAGTTTTAAACTCTGAGGTGATATGAGTCACAAGGTATCTTCAAGTAACTCCTTGTATAATTTTAACAATATAACATATAATCTGAAGAAATGCTTTTCAAGCAAATGTGCATCAGAAATAATGTACTTCATTCACAAAAATGCATTCTTAACATGGAATAAATTTTCATAAATGAACTTCCCGTTACTATGAATAAGCAGAAGTGAAAAGAGAATTTGTTTAATGGTCTGTGCCAAGACAGGAATGATTCTTGACTGGAATCCCAGACTTAGTAAAGTACTGCATGTTTTTACTTTCTTGTTAGCTTTAATTTTAAACTATTGGTCCAAGTCTGGCAAAGGAGAGGTTTTTAGCTTTAATTCTAAACTGTTAGTTCAAATGCAGTAAACAGGCACCTTTGACTGGTATAGCAAAGGCCTTAGGCACCCCAAAATAATAACTTAAAGGCGATTCAAATATGTTTATTTCCCTCTTATAGGGAAGAAAGCAGCAGCCATGGAAGTAAATGTGAGTTACCAAACCATGGAGAGGAATGTAAAGGAGTGACACGAGGCAGACTTGTTGTAGATGAGAAAATAAGGTTGGTACTCATAGTCATACACTGCAGAAGTGTGCAAGGTGAATATGAGGGCAATGGAGCTTTTGCAATATAGTAATGCACTATGTGAATGCGCAGCCAACAATCACCTGAGCAAACTGTGCAGAGATGTACATAAGTTGAGCTGAAAATTGAACAAGTAATGCATTCACACCTGCATACAAGCTGCACATATGTGTAGGTGTGCTGTAACTATATAAGTTTCTGAAGGTAGCTTGGAGCTCAGCCTTATGTTAATATTATGACATTTTACTTTGAAAGGCTGCATTTATGTTGACAGGGAAGCATTGGCATGTGGAAAAATCTCACTTTACCTGGTTCATTACTCTGCATGTGTCCATCGATGGACACCAGTTTCTTTTATATATATATATATGTGTGTGTAAAGAGGTGAATAGGAAAAGTGGGAAAAGAGAAAATAGTGCACAAGAGAAACACAACACAATGACAACACAGGGCTGTACTGGAGGAGGTAGGAGAGGTGGGTATTTAGTTATTTATTTTTTGGTGATGATAGGTTCCATGTTTCTGAAATATGTAAGAAAATATACTCTATGGAAACAAGAGCAAATATAACAGGTAGAGAGGAGATAAAGGTTTTGACAAAAAAAAAAAAACAATCTGGCATGGACATGTTCATTACTTTTTTGCTGAGGAAACTATTGATTGGTATAAACTCTCTTATCATGTGTTTCCATCCTCTAAAGAGCATCAAGCTGTCTGCTGAATGTATTTCTTATTTAAACCCCATAGTTTTGTTAATTTTCTCCTGGATCTCTCCTTTGGTTTGATTCTAGATCACTGGCATATTTATGTCAGTGCCCTACATCTTCTTAATCCCACAGTAGCTGAATACCCTTTTCAGGATGCTGGGGATAAGGACAGAGGGGCTTCTTTACCCTCAATCACATTTGAGATCAGAGTTATGCACTCATTGAATATAGATCTACTCTTCAACACTTATTTGCGTATAATTCAAGTTTATAAATAGTTCTTGAATACCTGAAATATTTTGACGTTAATGGTTTTATGTAGCATTTGTTATCAAGTCTTTTGAATATTTTTTTCACTAGTACGTTTTCTTGGTGTCTTTTTAATTTGAAATATTTTCTATAATTTTTACTTTTGGAGTCAAAAAATTGGGACACACATTTTTCTGCTTGTTGAGCTGGAGGGGTTGTTTCCGCATACATCTGACCAGTATAGTGTGAGAAATCAGCACTAGGTATTAATTTTATAGGATAATGGTGAGGTTTTAAGCAAAATGTCAATGGACTATATAGGTTCATAGGTGTTTAATAGGCTAACAACCACAAGGGCCTTTTTAAGCATAGTCATGCATCCCAAAAAAAATGATGGAGAATGAGGGATCCAGTGCTTTACATGGTTGAAATATTTGAGGTCTGATGTAATTGCTCTTCAGGAGATGCACTTTGTTCTACTGAGCATGATAAATTAAAATGGTGTGAATATTAGAGCTTAAGGCCTTCTGTGCATTCTTCTGGTATCATGGAGTACTGCTATTTATAAGGAGCACTGAAATTCAGGTCCTGGGCACTTTTTGTTATCATGATGGAGCTTTTGGAGGCAGGCAGGGACTGTATTAAGATTTTCCAGTTCTTTAATCACTTATGTTTTTGTATTCCTATATCTCACCATCGGAGCAAAAGAAACTAGGAAAATATTTGTTTGATTGCAAGACCTTATGAAGGGCATCTGAGATGTTAACTCTTTATTGTCATATCAGGACAGTACAACTGTGGTTTCTTATAGTTCCTCTGCTGTTTCAAAGTTTCTCTCTCTTCCTGGACTTCAAAGATTGGTCTGCTGGAGACTTGTGTTCCCCTGAGGGAATAGGGAGCAGTGAATTGTCTACTGTATGGTTGATTACATTCATGTTTCACAGAAGTTTGTGGAATTTTTTTCTTCAGTACCTTTGGTACAGTACTTGTGCTATGATTGCTGGTCTCCAGCTAGCTTTATCTTCTCCTATCTTACTATAGTTTCAGGATTTGTTAACTTCTTTATTTCATAAATATTTTCATGCTCATGAGACTGGAACATACTCACCTCATTTCCTGTGGGATGAATGTAAATATTTTCTTCATGCAGATTTACATCCTCGTCTACTGGGCTGGGCTGATTTTGACAATACAATTTATTTCTGTGACAAAGTCATTATCATTCTTTCATTCACTTTCCCATAATTTGCATAATTATCTTAAGGGACTGTGTGGCTGGTTAAAATAGAGCTAAGGAACTGGTTAATATCAATACAAAACTAGATCTTGACAGGTTTTGTGTCTAGTACCCTGAGGTCTCACAAGCTAGGCATAGACATTTGGACAGGAAAAAGAAAGTATTAGATTCCGTTATATTTCAACAGGTTCTGCAACATTCATTATTTATTTATTTATTTATTTATTTATTTATCATTTGTTAACCAGGAAAGTCCGACTTGGAACAAAGCCAATTTTCAGAGGAGGCCCGGGGAGAAAGGCTCCAGATGCATGTCTTTGTAATGTGAGAGGAAACCGGAGCACCCGGAGGAAACCCACACGAACGCAGGGAGGACATGCAGACTCCACACAGAAGGCACCCCAGCCGAGAATATTTTAAGACTTGATAAAACAGTTTAAATTTCATTATCAAACTGTGTATTTGTGTCATTCTCACTCTCTCTTTCTCTTTGCTTTTTGCCCAATTCCTATGGTAATTTCTAACTCCCTTCACTTCTGAAATTGCTTATATACTGAGAAGTCTACTGCAAGTAATAAAATGTACAAAGTAACAGGACTGAAGGGCAGTTTCACCTATAACACTTGGAGTCCTATGGCAAGCCTGTAATTCCTTTTTGTCAGAGATAATCTGAACAAAGATTACAAAAACATGCAGCTGGAGCATTTCTTCCCCGAGACGCTGCTGAAAATAGGCTTAGTTCCAAGTCAGACTTTCCTGGTTAACAAATGATAAATAAAATAAATAAAAATAAAATAAACAATCCGGCAACCATCCTGGAAATAGATTCTGGTAGTACATGTAGTAAAACTCAAAGTCCAAAAATACGTAATAGTTATTGACACATTTCTGTGTTGAATGATGACTGAAAATTAGTAATGTCAGTATTGACATACAAGCTCCAACCCCATTTATTTATATCATTCATGTGGGTAAGGAAGGCTTATTAAGGGTAGGATTGATTGGTGGGTATGTTTAAAGTGGCCAAATGGCCTGAGATAATGAAGAAAAGGAAGTATCCAGCTAGGGCCCCCTCTCTGTCTAGATGCTGCAAAAACCTTGATTATGTACTTTGGTCATATTTATTTCATATTGTTCCTCTTTTGGCATGCCATCAAATCTTTGTAGGGTTGCTTAAGCAATTTAACATGGTTCTAGGGCTGAGATTAGAGAGTTATGTCACTGATTCATTTTCTGTCTTAGTAAGCCGCGGTGGTGCAGTGGTAGCATTGCCGCCTCACAGCAAGAGGTTCTCCCGTTCGATTCTCGGCTGGAGCGCCGTCTTTGTGGAGTCTGCATGTCCTCCCCGTGGTCGAGTGACATTCAAAAGACATGCATGAATGGGCGTGCCTTCATTGAAGGTTGGGCATCAGGCTGGCACCTCAGCACCGTAAAAATCTACTGCCAATCATTAGTGGACCAGAGTTCCACTGTGGCGACCCCTACCGGGAAAAGCCGAAAGAAGAACAACAGAGGAGTCAGGCAAAATGACCCTTGTCCAGATCCTATTCATTATGGCCACTGAGCTATTGTATAAGATTTTTCAAAAACTGTCAAAGCACCTCCTTGTCTATATCCTATTTTTTATAGCCACTGGACTGTTGTATAAGGTATACAAATGCTGTCTCAGAACAAATTGGCCTACTTGATACTTATTTATTTATTTTACGTTTGGTTACCGGGAAAGTCCGACTCGACATGGGTCCTTTTTCAGCGGAGACCCGGGGAGAAAAGCTCCACAAATAACATTTACATAAACAATCCTTCTCAATGCCCTTTTGGAATTTCCTGCTTGGCCTCCATTCATTCTCTGTGCACTTCTAATGGAGTCAAGGAATCTATATTCTTCCTAGACAAGGAGAATAAAATCATTCATTTTAACATCTTTTGTGTTATTTTTGATATTATTATAAATGATATTTTCTTTTACTCAGTTTTTGTATTTTCTTAAGCCTAAAATGAGTAATATGGAGTAATATTTGAAGGAAGCTTCCTGTAGTAGCTAGGTGTTTTAATTATTGTTAAGACATATTTCAGCAAGTCCATTTCAAAAAAAATATGGTCATTTTTTGGCTGCCTATTTTGAAGCTGTATGGGTTTGTGACAATATCATTATGAGGCTTAATAAAAGGACATTACTTGTGATTACAATATAAATGACCAGACAATAAAAATGGCATCATCATTACAGATGCGGTAACAGTGACAAACAATAGGTTAAACTTTGACCAGTGCATCTCTATCATTGTCAGTAAAGCATATTCTGTTAGTCATCTGTTTCTAAAGGCTGCGTGTAGTCATTTAATTGAAATCAATTTATCAGTATATACCCCACTAATCTGATCCATTCCTAAACTTTCTATAGCCTTCAAACAATCCACTTGAAACAACTTGAATGGTACAGTGAATCCTTACTAGGGAAATCAATGATTTGGAAAGCTTAAACTGCTTGAAACCATTTCAGAAGTCATCATTATATTTTGTTTCTTATAGGTTACCAATTAGGTGACCTCTGTCAGGGCTGTCTGGCCATGCCCAGTCTTCTTCTGTTTGAAATTCTCTGCCTGACACACAATGCCAGCGGAGCCAACACCAGATCGGAGAAAATAATAGTTAAAATAAATATCACTGTTATAATAAAACATGACAGATACATTTCATTACACCCCCAGAGACCACACAGTAAGTGTCTTTTTACAGACAAAATAAGTCACCCATTAATGTCCTATAGAAATAACCCCAACACAAATATGTCCTATAGAAATAACTCCAACACAAATATGTCCTGTAGAGATAACCCCAACACAAATATGTCCTATAGAAATAACCCCAACACAAATATGTCCTATAGAAATAACCCCAACACAAATATGTCCTATAGAAATAACCCCAACACAAATATGTCCTATAGAAATAACCCCAACACAAATATGCCCTATAGAAATAACCCCAACACAAATATGCCCTATAGAAATAACCCCAACACAAATATGTCCTATAGAAATAACCCCAACACAAATATGTCCTATAGAAATAACCCAACACAAATATGTCCTATAGAAATAACTCCAACACAAATATGTCCTATAGAAATAACCCCAACACAAATAGGTCGTATAGAAATAACCCAACACAAATATGTCCTATAGAAATAACCCCAACACAAATATGTCCTATAGAAATAACCCAACACAAATAGGAAAGTATAAACTATAAGCAGGATTTATTTATTTGCAGTTGGTTACTGGGAAGCTCTGACTTGGTCATACAAGACCCCTTTTCAGCAGATGTCCAGGAAGAAAAGCTTGAAAAATATATTTAGTGACAGAAAAACACAAAAAGACTGCAGCAGACCCTTTGCGAGCACAAGCAATATTCAAAATAGAGTTAGTACAGATTCAACACAGAACATAGAATTCAACATAGAATATCATGAGGTTAGATGAGTCAAGCTTCTTAAAGGCCAGTAGGTTATAAGCTTGATAAAAATATTTGAACATGTAAAACTATCGCTCTCCATTTAAGGAGGCACACATTTTCATTGTTACAGTCTGTTTTTTAAAGGTGCTCACACAGAAAAAGGATTCTTTATAAATATTATTTTATAATTTTGACTTACACAATTTATTATTGAAGAACTTCTAACCTGATGGTATTTATTATGCAAACTAAGGTATTTTTTAACACTATTTACTGTCCTTTTTCACCACTCCGTAGGAGCCACAAACTTAATCCATTTCCCCATCCCCAACTCCATTAAAGATTTCTGTCTCTTCTCTGCTCATATTATTGAAATGTGCTAAACATAATTAAAGTAGGTAATGTAGTCAACTGACCAGAGTGTATTTTAAAAGCATTGTTTTATTGATTGGTTTATTGACTGATTGTAATGTTTGTGTATGTGTCTGTCAGTCTGAATGTTTTTATACATTTCAAAAATGCATTTATAAAGACATGAATGCATAAATAGTCAATACAATGAATTCATATTAAATAAAAAATTTCATCTAAGCATCATGCCTGTAATTTTATTCATATTTTTCTAACATTGTTTTTGCAGAGGATTGCTGCTACAGGAAAATAATAGGTTTGCAGAAGCCTTGCAATACTATAAGCTAGCAATTGGAAGCAGGCCGACATTGGCTTGTAAGTATATTATTTTTTTATATCACTGCGCACACAGGTTTTGTGTGGAACAGTTCCTATTGCTAATTCTGCATTATGTTCTTCACCAGAATTTTAAGAAAAATGTAAACGTGTTTTTGTATTTGGACAAGCTGTTCCTCTTATATATTTTTGGTGTTGTTAATGAGGTCATTGTCTCTTAATGTGAGACATGATAAGAACCAGTATTAACTGTGTTTGATTTTTGGAGTTAGATGTAAATTTTCAGTGAAGAACTGTAAGCTATATTTCACTTTATTATATAGATTTGTATGTGTGACAGAATCCTTTATAGTTTTTGTTTGCAACTGTTGTTGTCTTAAATTCCTGTCATTATATACAAAATGAGCGATGGATGCACAGTTTGCATTTCACTTCTGAACCTTCTGTTGCAATAATAAAACAAGCAAGATTTATTTATTTATTTATTATTTATTTAACATTGGTTTACCGGAAAAGTCCGACTTGGAACAAAGCCAATTTTCAGCGGAAGCCTGGGGAGAAATGCTCCAGAAGATATAGTTTACCATCTTATTTGCATTGTTATTCTTTCAAGATGCTCTTTATAACTTATGCAGCATACCAAGAGAAAAATCCATTTGGCCGTTCCATTCCTCCTGGACTTACTTTACATTTCCCTCTGATGTTTTCTTTTGATTATGTATTGCTCTGATGTTATCCCCTTTCTCTTTGAATTTTACTGATACCCTCTAGCAAATATTGAACATCAGTAATGCCTGTACTTGCTAATGTTTCTGCTACCATTTCCCCTTGAGTTAAGCTGTTCTATATCGCAGGCATCATTTTCATTGGACAGAAGTTTCATACCAATGAAAAATGTCCTTAAAATGTACTTACTCTCTGGTAACCAGGTAACAACTACTGGAAAGATCTACTTGTTTTCAGGAGTAAGCATAAATCTTCAGTCTAGTTAAGCAATTTTCTCTCGAGTTGTATATACTGTATGTAAGTGGAAGCAGTGGGAAAGGAACATTGTTCAAAGGATATAGGTTCCTGCTTTCTCCAGTTTTATGTACAGATAGTCATATAATGCAGATCACTGAAGCTAGGTTTACTAACCCATTGATTATTTGAATTTGTTCAGCAGAGTAATTTTCAATTTATGAGCCCAGAAGTTTGCATAAATGTTCTAGTGGAAGGCATTGAGTGTCCCACAGTGGGCAATTTGTTCATTCTGCTTTGAGCCGCATTCATATTTGTGTTGACCATGAAACACTTGTTAGACATAATCCATTTTTACGGTAAGCCTGGAGCCACGTTTCCAAGGGTGATAGCAGTAATATGACACGCATAATGACTGCAATGTTAAATGTTACCAAGATGAACAAATACCATGCAACAAGAAAAATTATGCAAGTACAGTAACATGATTGTACTTGAGTCCCAGTACTCAGAAATGTACATAAGTAAAAGGATACAGCTTTATGCAGAATGAAGACTTGCAAACGTGTTTATTAATGGCTGCATAAGAAACTGTCTTAAAAAATATGCAACTGATAGAGACATCTGATTATGGCATAGAAATTAGAGAATAACCGTGTTATAGCCACGTTCATAAATTTGAACATCACTGACATAAACAAAACAATTGCATTTTGAAGCAAACTGCGCCATTAATCAGTATCAGCTTTACAAGCACTTAAACATCTACCAGTGCTTTATAACTTTTAAAACTGAAGCTGTTATGTAGTGTCAGTTAAAATTCTCCAAGTATGAGTAAAGATATTGTATAGGTTTCTGACCATAACCCGTTGTCATGTATTTTCAAAACAAATGTCAAGAAATGCAGCTCTTGAGCTTTAGTCTTGAGGGAAATTTGTTTTTCAAGCACATGTTACGATCAGAGACCTAATCATAATCCTCTTTATCAGTTTAGTAGCACAGACTAACCAAGATTCAAAAACAAGGTTAATAAATATTTATATAGTAATATTGAGAATGGTTCACTGTGTTGTTTATGTTCCTGTATCATAGTTAAATACATAGCACTTTCAGAAAGGCAGATGGTATTTCTTGTGATACTGAGCAGTTGTTACAGTATTTGAAATACAAAGGTATTTCAGTGTCTTTGGAAAATTACCTCGGCTTATAGAGACTGTCATTGGTTTATACCAGGTTAGCTGGCCCTGTAGGGCATTTAATCCCAGTAAATTTCCTTTCCAAACGTAAGTATCAAACCCTGTCCCTTGTGTCTATGAGGTAAATACATTAAGCAGCATGACAATCTCCACCTTCTAATAGACATCCATTTGTTAACAGGGAGGCCCACTGGCCGCACAGTCCCTTTTCAGGGGTGAATGGGAAATAATGTCTGTTAAGTGACTTGCTCAAGGTTACACAGTAGGCAAATGGGAAGTGAGGGAATGAAATCCTGTACTCCATGAATTGTAGCTCACAGCCTTAACCTTCTGCAGCAGCTGTCAGATGACATCCACCTGCATTTTCATATTGTTCATATTATTTCAGTTGTAGTGAATGGAGTTTGCGCTGCAGGTCTGATTTGTCCTATAAGAGATGTTAACAGTAGATGTAGAAGAAGATTACCAAGAGCAAACATGCCAAATGTGATATCATTGTAGCTCACTAGTGTTATATCTTGTGAGATGAATTAGGTAGTGCTTTTGGACCCTGTATTATCCTGCTTACTGTTCTTGGCAGCAGCTGTGTACTGTTTCCTTCAGTGCAAGCCCTCCTGTGTTATAACCCAGTGTTCTGCTTAATCTCTATTTGCAGCTGGAAGGGGAGTCTCATGCACATGTCATGTGGGCCCTGAACTGTAGCAGGGGTTCATAGAGTATGCGGGTCTCATCCACATTGAACATGCACGTCTTGGTCTTCAGCTGGTGGACCCATATTGGGTATGTAAGTCCCTTTCTACAGCTGAAGTCACATTGAATTTGCAGGTCCTCTCCTACAGCAGGAGCAGACAGAGTTTCAGGTTCTGTCCTGCAGCTGAAGGAATCACACAGTGTGTGCTGTGCAGCTACTTTCCTGTAGCAAGAGGAGCCACAGAGAGTTTGCAGGTCTTGTTCTGCAAGAGAAGGAGCTACAATGAGTCTGCAGGTCCTTGTGGTACAGAAGGAGCCATGTATAGAATGCAGGTCTTTTTCTATGAAAAGAGTTTCAGTGAGCATGCAGAATCTATCCTTTTGCAAGAAGAGCTATATATTTTTTATAGGTCCTGCAGAACAGGAAGATGAAGAGTCACATCAAGTGTGCAGGAGCTGATTGATAGCTTAACACATTACAGAGAGAAAGCCTTGACTATGAGGCAAACCAGGTTCAGTTAGCAGCATGGACACTGCTGGTGTCAACGAGGGGAGGTAGTAATGTGTAGCCGACAATGTCTAGCCTACTTCAGAAGGAAGGACATGAGAAGATCCAGTGCCATTGCTAATACTTGTCAGAGACCAAAGGTAGTAGCAAGTTAGGACTGCAGTGCATGTTTGGCTTGCCAAGCAATTTGATTACACTGTAGCTAGCAAAAGGGCTTGTGTGTTTAGAGGTATGCATATGTCCCAAGGTTGCCATTGCAGTTCCTTTGTTGATAGCATGTACACCAACTGTGAAGAGTAGAGGACTTAAAGCATTAAAAAGCAAGCAAGCTAGAAAACAAACAAATAAAATAAAAAACACACACTGAATCCAGCCTGTAGTTCCACCAGTTTAGGGAAAATTGGGATCAATGAATAAATGCAGTTTGCTGTGATCTGGTAGTGTGAGGCCAGGCAGATTGTCAGGCCATAAGTAATGAACGTGTACCAGTATGTTATGCTGAGGATCTAAAATCAGGTGGCGAAAAAAGATGAGTAAATAAAAAGCTGCTATCCTGCAGCAGAAAGAAATACAAATAGTATGCTGGTCATAGCCTATAAGACAAGGAGATGCACAGAGTTTGCAAGCTCTTTCCTACAGCAGTAAGAGCCATATATACTATGCAAGTCCTTCTCTTGCAACAGTAGGAGCCACACCATGTGGCTAGGTGCAGTGCCACAACAAAAGGAGCCACAGTGAGTATGAAGGTCCTGTTATGCAGCAGAAGGGACTGCAATGAATATTCATATCATGATGCAGAAGAAATGAAAGTGAGCATGCAAGCCCTGTTCTTCTCGAGAAGGAGCTAGAATGAGCATATAGAGCCCGTCTTGCAGCACAATGAATTACAATGAGTATGCATGTCCCATCCTATAGCAAGGAGATCTGCACATAGGTTGTAGAGCCTGCCTTGTATCAAGAAGAGTCAAACAGGGTATACAGGCCCTGTCCAGCAGCAGAATGAACAATATTAAATATCCATGTTTTGTTCTGCTGCAGGAGGAACTGTTTGCAATATGCATGTCCCATTCCTACACACAGTGTACTGCCATACAGTCTTCAGTATGCACATAGTGTACTGCCATACAGTCTGCAGTATGAATGAACCATTCCTACATACAGTATAGTGCCATAAAGTGTGCAGTATGCACACAGTGTACTGCTATAGAGTGTGCAGTATGCATGTCCCATTCCTACACACAGTGTACTGCTAAATAGTGTGCAGTATGCACATGGTGTACTGCCATACAGTGTGCAGTATGCATGTCCCATTCCTACATACAGTGTACTGCTAAATAGTGTGCAGTATGCACAGTGTCCTGCTGTACAGTGTGCAGTATGCACACAGTGTACTGCCATACAGTGTGCAGTATGCATGTCCCATTCCTACGCACAGTGTACTACCATACAGTGTGTAGTGTGCATGTCCCATTCCTACACACAGTGTACTGCCATACAGTGTGTAGTATGCATGTCCCATTCCTACACACAGTGTACTGCTATACAGTGTGTAGCATGCATGTCCCATTCCTACACACAGTGTACTGCCATACAGTGTGCAGTATGTATGTCCCATTCCTACACACAGTGTACTGCCATAGAGTGTGCAGTATGCATGTCCCATTCCTACACACAGTGTACTGCCATACATCCTACTGTGTAACTGTTGTTGACAAACAACCTGATAGTATGGTATGGAAGCTGCTCTATCTCTGAGTGCAAATACCTCCAGAGAGTGGTGAAGACAGCTGAGAGGATCATTAAGACCACCTTACCACCTGTCTACAACTTGTACTTATTCAGATGTCTCAGCATGGCCAGGGGAATAATTAAAGACTGCACTCACCCTGATTACAGACTGTTCCTGCATCTATCATCCAGAAAGTGCTTCTGAAGCATACGTTGCAGAACTACGAGATTCAGGAACAGCTTCTTCCTTAATGTCATCAGGCTGCTGAACTCTAATAACCACTACACTTTATGATGGCCACCTGGGTCAGCAGAAACTTTCTCAGATTGTGCATCACCCTGGTTACCAGTTTCATCTAATACTTAGTGCAGTGTTCACCAAGACTGTAACTTATAGGCAATCTAGAGCAGTAGCAATGCAGTAAAATATCTCTTCTTTCAGTGTAATACATGTTGTGAATTTGTAAATTAACCATAGTGCAATACTCTAATGTTCACAGTGCAGTACTCAAATGTCTCTTTCTGTGCAAGGATCAATGCAATGTCTTAACCAAGTATTTGTGCAATACTAAAGTCTCATTGAAGTAAGTGTTCAGTTTGAAAAGTGTTAAAATGTGTTTCTAATTATGTGCAATATTAGTCTGTCTACCTGCATGTCCATGATGTAATAACTAGGTGTTATATGTGGAAATGTGTGTGAAAATAGCTTATGTGTTGTCTGCACATTGAGTCTGGAGACACGGAATGTCATTCATTTTTTGCACTTGTGTGATTTCTGAATGACAATAAAATTTACTTTGACTTTTTTTTTCACTTTGACTAATGCTTGACCAAGAAAATGCATAGAGCTGATACAGAAATGCGAAGAGGGTCTTAAAATTATGAAGGGCTAACTTCATATGATGGTGCTATAGCAAGCAGATGTGCTCCCTCCACATTTCAAGATGGTACTGTGAAATAATGACATTAAATTACGTTTCACAACATTTGAGTACTGAGCCTGTATAATGGTATATGTTATAGTACTCAGCCATTGTAAAATTTGAGCCAGAAGCAGAGTGTTTCTAATTATTAGTAGGTTGTATTGACCAGAAACATTACTCTTGAATTTGCAATAAGTCACAGTTCATAGGCTTATAGGTTGTTACTAGGCTAATGACCACTAGAGGCCTTACAAGCCTAGCCTCATACCTTAAACCATTTGGGTCTGGAGTATCGTGGGAGTCTATATGGGGGTCATGTTAGTAGAATGGTAACTAAGGATTTGGGGGGGGGGTAGGGGCATTATTTAGGATAATACTTTTCTTATTGATGGCCTGTGTCCATAAGGGGCATGGATGTCAGACAGGGACTAAATTTACAATTTCACATCCAGTTGTCAAGGTTTCATTTGAATAGTGCTGGGATCCTTTGGGACAATTTATTTATTTATTTTATTTTACATTTGTTGACCAGGCTAGTCCAACTGGATATATGTCCATTTTCAGTAGAGGCCCGGGGAGAAAAGCTCCAGTAAAGTAACAAATAAAAAGTAAAAATAGTGTCTAATAAAAAGTTTACATAGAGAAAAAATATAGTAATACATTTTGGTGCACACTGGTTAGTTAGAGTTTACAAAAATATCAAACACACTGGTATGTAACAAATAACAATCAATGGTTTAAAAAAATACTATTTACAAAATTATTAGATATGACATTTATATAAAGTAAGACATAGTAGGTTACAAGTAAACAGTGCTACTTACAGATGAAATAAGAACAAGTTATCCTAAGTGGAAAGTAGGGGGAAAAATTAATAGAGTTAATCAGTTAGTCAGGGTTGTTGCAAGGGCATAGCCATTTTGTTCTGAGGAATATTTTCAGTTTTTGTTTGAAGAGGGGTAGAGAAGGAAGAGAGGTAAGTTCAGTAGGTAGTAAATTCCAGTTTTTCCCAGTAGTGTTTGAGAACAGAGAGTCACCTGCCAAGTTGTTTGACTTACTAATGTTAGCTAACAGTTTATTAGATGACCGTAAATTAGTAAGATTTTTATAGGGGGTAATGATGTTTGAAAGTGTTGGAGTATTATTTGGGTGGTAGAGGATTTTATGTGAGATGATAAGTTGACTATATTGAAGCAGATTTTGTAGCTCAAGCCATCCTAGTTGTTTTAGATTCTGACAGTGATGGGTTCTATAGGGATTACCAGTGGCAAATCTTGCAATATTGTTATAGGATGTAGCTAGTTTGAAACAATTATGTTTTGACAGATTAGTATAGATTGGTGAGGCATAAAGTAGTGTTGAGATTAGATGGGAGTGGGCAATAGTAGATCTTGCTGTAGGAGTGAGGAAGGATTTGACTCTATATAGGGAGCCCATTTTTCTGTTGACTGTTTTTATGGTGTTATTAATATGGGAGTCGAAGTTGAGGTTGTTGTCTATAGTGATTCCTAGGAGCTTGGTGGTAGCATCAGGGGATATGACGGTACCATTGTTAGAAGTAACAGAGAAATCTAAAGGTATATGCTTCCGGGTAGGGGCAAAAAGCAGGAGCTTAGTTTTTTTTGGATTCAGGAGGAGGTATCGTTTTAGGAACCATGATTCAACTATGTTAAACATTTTCTGAGTAAGGGACTGTAGTTCAGATAAAGATTTTCCCGTGCAGATTATTGTGGAATCATCTGCATATTGTATACAGGTTGCAAGAGGAGTAGCTTTACAGAGATCATTAATAAAAATGGAGAATAGTAGAGGACCTAGAATGGAGCCCTGGGGAACACCTACTGTAACTGGCAGGTGGGATGATAGATTATTTTCCCACATAACAGCTTGCTGTCGATTGCTTAGGTAGGAGCTGAACGATTGT
This sequence comes from Protopterus annectens, assembly GCF_019279795.1. Classification (NCBI taxonomy): domain Eukaryota; kingdom Metazoa; phylum Chordata; order Ceratodontiformes; family Protopteridae; genus Protopterus; species Protopterus annectens. The sequence goes on along the minus strand of NC_056745.1, from coordinate 1,094,694,207 downwards.
ATAGCTAGAGTATCGAGTGAAAGTAATTTAAGAATGTTTATAAGCAATGTGTGGTTTATCATATCAATGCTTCAGTGCTGAAGAGAGAACATTATTATTGCGATTTCTGTTGATGGTGTCAGTGAAGGATAGGAGGGCTGTAGTGGTACTATGGTATGGTCTGAAGCCATGTTGGCTGTGTGCTAGTAAGTTGTGTTGTAGTAGGTCGTCCAGAAGCTGATGATGAATGCATTTTTCCATTATTTTTTGCTAACGGGGATAGTAGGGCTATAGGTCGATAGTTGGAATATTCATTGGAGTTACCACCTTTATGTAGGGGGATAATGTGTGAGATTTTCCAGATGATTGGGATGGTTCCCTCATTAATTGTTCTATTTATTAGGATTGATATTGGATAAGCTACTGCTTTGGCTGCTTTTTGCAGATATTGTGCTGGAATCTGGTCAGCAGAAGGCATACAAGGTTTAAGTTTTAGGATGAGTTTGTATATGAAATGAGTGGAGATGGGTTGAAATATGAAGGTAGGAAGAGAGCTAGAAATGGGGTTTGGGAGGCTAGAGCTATCAGGGTTTAGTTGGCTGGCTAGAGATTGGATGGCTTCGGTAAAAAAGCTGTTAAAGGCATTAGCAGTTTGGTTGGGAGTTTCTTGATTTGCACCAGTTGGGGATGGTGTGCTGCAGTGACCTGGGTGTAACAAACTATTTATACTTGCCCAGAATTTCTGAGGATTGTTTAGGTGTGTTTGTTGCATTTTACAGTAAAAGTTTTTTTTGTCTGAAAGTATAGCTTTTTTTGTCATATTTCTCATTTGTTTAAATAATTGTTGATCTGCTAAGTTTTTTGTAGTCCTCCACCTAGCCCAGGCTTTGTTTCTAAGTAACATTTTTTGCCTGGTGTCTTTAGTGAGCCATGGGGCTGGTTTTGACCTAGTTCTGATGGTACGCTTTGGTGCATATTGGTCAAGGATATTTAAGAAGGTAGAGTTAAAGTGTTTAACAGCCTCTTCAAGAGGGAGGGTTTTAGTGGATACCAATCACAAGAGCTAAGTTCAGTTTGGAATAACCTTTGATTAAACTGTTTGTTTGACCGTATTGTCCTATATGATGCTTGGTGTGGGATATCATTCTTTTGCCTGATTATGTAGGTCAAAGAGTGGTCACTTACATCATCAGGGAAGACACCTACTTTGTAGGGTTGGTGGTAGTTATTAATAAGGATCCAATCCAAGGTGGTCTCTTTATTGGTAGGTTTGTTAAATCTAGTTGTGCTGGAGAGACAAATATCTGTCTCTCCAGCACATTCTGTTTATGTCATAAGCACTTCAGATTCCTTGATCTAGTGATTCTGCTGCTGTTTGATTTGTACATGTGCAACAGATTCATCAGGGCTGGGTCTGAGGAAACCCTGTAAGACAGGCAAAGATCCCCTCTCAGCAGCCTGTAGGAGATTGAATACATAGAGAGAGCCTTTAGGGGGTCGTTGTTGGTCAGGGTATTTATACCCTGAATTCTCCCGGTGAAAAACTGTTATGGACATTCCAACTGTTGCAAGTGTCTGATTAGATACATGCCAAAGAGGGCATTGTATTCAATAATTGGTCTAATAAGGGCTGAGTAGAGTGGGCAGTAGAATGATTTTCTTACTATCTTATCTACTTGTTGGCCAAAGGCCAGATTGCTGTCTACACATGTTCCTAGATTCCTTGATACTGAGTCAGCTGTTAGGGATGTTTTAGCAATGGAGTAATTAACTTGGGTTCACAGTTTTCCAAAGGGAATTGTAATGCATTTTTTGGCATTGAGTTTTACACCATAGCTTTGGCACCAGTCATTTCTGTATGATAAAACTATCATGAAGGTATTGGTGTCTTTGGGAAAATCTATAATAGCAATGAATTTACAGTCATCTGCAAACCTCATGAACCAGTGGCCTTGAACATTAGCCTTGACTTCCAAGAAGTAGATGCCAAATAGGAGTGGGCCCAGCATGGAGCCCTGGGGTATTCTGCTGTCGACCAGTCTTTTAGTGAAGGTTGTCTTACTGATCTTGACTTTTTGGGTCCTGTTTATTTGCCATTCGACAATCCAGCGAGTATGTGTAGGTTATCAATGTCCTTGTTTATCATTTCTGTAATAATTTGTTCCATGACTTTGCATATTAGTTTTGTTATATTGATGGGAATGTAGTTCCTTGGGCTAGTTGATGGTCTGAGATTGTGGAGGGGAGTGACTGTTGTGGTCCTCCAGTCATGTGGAACATAGTCTGTTTCAAGGATGTAGTTGAAGAGTGTCTCAAGTTGTCTTGGTAGGCTGTATTTTAGATTGTTCAGGAGGCAAACAGGGATATTGTCAGAACCCATGGAGGTGGTGTTATTGGCTTTAGTGAGTACAGCGAGTACCTGGTCCCAGATAGTAGTTGGGGGCAATATGTTGGAGGGGATTTTACCTGGGAGAGCTGCGGAGGAGTGGGGAGTGAAATTTGAACTGAATTTATCAGCCAGAAGATTTATGTCACCCTGAGTGGTGAAGGTGGTACCATTCAAAACCATTTCAGCACATGCTGTGTGTTACCTTTAAGGTTTTGGATATAGTCAAGAAGGCCATATGATGGCACTTAGCCTGCAATGCTATCCTGATGTTGTAGCTGGCCTTATTGGACTTAATTGGACCTTTCTTGATTAGTTGTATAAGAGAGCACTTGTCTTTAAGAGAGTTGCTCTTTCTGATTTTGACTGTATGTTTTTGTTTAGGTGAGGATTCCACCAGTGGGGTTTGTTTTTAGTGTTTGTTTTTGGTTTACTTCTGGTAGGTATGGTAGCCTCTATACAGCCATTCACGTTTGTATAGTTGATCTGTGAATAATTCTGCATAGATAGCTGTGGTCTCAGGGTTAAGGAAGACCTTGAATTTTAATCTCAGGGTTAAGGGGAGCCTTGAATTTTAACAAACTGTCACTTAATAGGATATAGTTTGCCTCTGAATAGTTCCTAAGTGTTACTGGTTTAGCTGAGTTTTCCAGGCTGATTTTTACTTCAAAAGATACAGCTTTATTTCATCTCAGTAGTGAGGACATGACATATGGGGGGTGGGGGGTGGGGGGATGCAATGTTTTCTCATGTTGGTGAGTACCAGATACAGTATGTTTTATCCTCTGGTTGAAGTATGCACGGTCTGTTCCAGTGTGTTTGTCTTAATAAAGTCCAGGAAGTGTTGAGCATGTGAATTTGAAGCAGTAAGTTTTCCAGTCTACAGAGAGGCCCCTCACCCTATGAATAGGGATTTGGTTGAATGACAAGTGCTTCTAGGAGGTTTAGGTAAGAGTCATGAGACTCTAGGGAGATAGATGGTGACCTGTAGCTAGCCATGATAAGTAAGGAACCTCTACTGTGGTTACTTTGACATGGATGAGATCCATGGTTTCATTCCGTTTAACAAACCTAAACCCATTTATTTACTACATCTTGTGGCAGAAGGTGTTTACCTGTTTTATCTGAGGTGGGGATTGCTTCAGGAAATTGACTTTTTTTTATGTGTTGTGGATAAAATATCTCATTACTTATTTAAAGAAATTTGGTGTAAGTTATGTGGGTTATCATGCAAATGACCCATGGGCTAAGCACAGATATCTTCCTTGAGTGAGCCATACTTTTAATTTGCTAATTGGGATTGTGTAACTCCCAGGATTACATGATAAGTATTAGATGCTTGCATTTACAGCAGACATGTATGTGCGTTATTTTCCCCTACACACAATCAATATATGCAAAAACATTTCATCAGAACAAAAAAATAACAAATCCAATGTTATGATCTTGAGAACAACACTTTTACTTTGTTTTTATTTAGGCATAAATCTAGGTCCTAGTAATGTTAGCCATTTCATTTACTGAAGCCAACTTGTTATTTTTGTCCTATAACCAAGCAACATATGAATGCATTTGTTCAAGTACCCTATATTTTTGTAGACTTCAAAAAGACTGCTGCTTATACGAAATGGAAAAGCATTTAAACTGCTTTTTTTATTCTTTCACATTAAAGATTCAAGTTCATTAGAACAAGTTTGGGATCTCTACAAGATTAGTAAACTTTTTTAGGAGAATGTTAATTTTACAAAGCCATTTTTAACAAGGTTAACTGCAGTGAAGTTCTTCTTTTGAAAGACATTTAAATTGAAGCTCTGCCGTAACAAAGCAGGGGGTTGTCAGTTTTGTGGTCAGCTGACATCTGTCACAGAGTAACACCACTGACTTACCCATGGTCATGTGACCATGGTATTGGTATATAGAAGTAACAGGATGGTGAGGCAATACCTGCTATCACAGTGTGTGCGTGTGTGATTTTATTCAGTGATTTCTCATTTGTGATAGTTTTGTTATGATTATTTTCATTCTCTGTGATTTTGAAGTGGTATGTACACATTCCTTTAATAGCTGCGGTGGTGCTGCTGCAGTAGCGTTGTCGCCTCACAGTAAGACGTTGTCCTGTTCGATTCTCAGCTAGAGCGTCTTCTGTGTGGAGACATGCGTGAATGGGCGTACCTTCGTTGAAGGCTGTGCGTCAGGCCTGGCAAGTCGGTACGTAAAAATCTACTGCCAATCATTAGCGGACCAGAGTTCCACTGTGGCGACCCCTAACCGGGAAAAGCCGAAAGATACAACATGCACACATTCCTTTAATAAATCCAGGCTGTATGAATCTAGTCTTATATTCCCATACACACATTTTAAAGTGTTACTTTTCTTGTCACTTCATAAAAGAAAAGAAGAAAGGGTGCTGTAAAGTAGGATTTGTAAGAGTGTAACTGCACAGTTCTCTTAGAAATAGATTGCAGTTAATGTACCAAGATGTAAAAAAGAAGAATATCAGGAAATAAAGTGGTAGATGCTTAGTAACAGAAATCTCTGCTCAGAAAAAAAATAAACAAGTACAAAAAAGGCCCTAGTGTCAAACTGTCACTGAGATGCACACAAATATGAGACAATACCTTTTATTAGAAATTGCCCAGCCCATCTATTCATCCTTCTATTCATTTATTTTCCAAAGTACTTTTTTGGTGTGGTTTGTGGTGGCAGCATGCCGTGCAGGATACAGCTGCCTTCCCTGTTTCCAGGCAAAGTCTCCAGCACATCCTGTGGGATGGTCAAGTAGTCCCAGAAATGGGTAGAGATACAATCCATTCAACTTGTATTGGGCCTCTCCTGGAACTGCATTGCCATGTCCTGTGCCTGGTGCACATCCCATGAGAAGTACTCAGGGCCATTCTCATAAGGTGTCAAAACCACTTCAACTGACTCCTGTCAACATGGAGGGGTAATGGCTGTACACTTTGATCCTCGAGATTGCTGAGTCCACCCCTATATTATTGAGAGTAAGCTTAGTTACAATATGAATAAGTCTCATTTCTGCAATTTTATCCACAGTCTCTTTGTTTTAGCCAATACCCAATGATTCATGACCATAGGTGAGGATGGAGACATAGTTTTATTGGTAAACTTTGTCCTGTGACTCAGTTGTCACTTCACAACCTGCACTGTGCAGTGATACAAACACACACACTCTCTAAAATTAAATAATTAAACAAGTAAAACTCCTGCATATATTGATATGATCTCATCTGTATTCTTCAGTGTATATGTACGCCTCAGATTAGCATAACAACATCCTTGCACTTAACATAAACTGTAGTAGCCATGCTAGCAGTAGTACAGATTATGCATCATCTGTGCCATGCAGTTGTAACACAGTGGTCAATCGTGTGTGAATTCTTCATGCATGACTTACACTTTCCATCTAACTCATACCAATTGACACATACCAGAAGCACACAAATTCCACATTATAATATAGTGCTATATTCAAACCATTTTTTAATTAATGCCATTTTTCAAATTTAGAACTCTATGGCAGGAAGTAGGTAATTTATACTTATCCATACTAGGACGCATCATCAGTTTGGTTCAGAAGCATAGCTAGGGTGCTTGGATGGGGCAACTGTCACAGCTGCAAAGTGTTAGAGGACACAGGCAGCTGATCTCAGTCCCTCATTAATGCATACTGGCTTTTAAAATCCAGTATTGCATTTGCAGTCAAACCTGAATGCTGTTGTGCTCTGTGTGTGGTCATTTGCTACAGTTTAAAACATCTGACATTCTCTCTCTTTTTTATCTAAAACTTCAGTGGTGTAGTGCTTCATGCAGAGTGTAAACTGTAAAAGCCATCTGCTACATTGTAGCCAGCAGTTTGCTACAGTTTAAAAATAAAAAGAAATGTTTTAACTGAGATATGAATGGAATGTTGCAGCGCACTCTGTGGGCGGGGTATGAACTGTAGCAACTGCAGTTTGCTACAATGTACGACATTTAGGAGGAGCATGAATTGAGTACTGTACTGTATTGTATGAAGAAGTTCTTTTTTCTTTTTTTTTTTTTTGGCCTTAACTTCAAGAGCTGAGTAGCTCTTGTGCCACTTTGTGGGACTGGCACAGCGTGCTAGCTGAACCAGCTACGCCTCTGTTTTGATTACTCAAGCTGTTCTGTTAGAAACTAATGAAACTTTCCAATTACTTACCCACACGTTGCTTTATGATAAGTCAACAGGGTATGAATTGTGTTGGGATTTACTAACTTCTGTGGATTTTGTTTACTGGATTTTTTCCTCATGACCAAACCACAGGGGCTGTAAGTAAATCACAGCAAAACCCACACCTTGATCATGCCTGGGAGCATATTTAGTTTAGTAGGGCAAAGTGATACAGAATAAGTATCTTCTTTTTCACAGAAAGGGTGGGGGATTATTGAATTAACCTTTTTGAGATGTTTCTGCAAACTGTTGGTTCAAAATTAATACGTTAATTCAAGAATGCATTGGATTTTTGAGGAGTGGAGGTAAGCTGTTGGTCTACAAGCTGTCCAGTGTGTAGGGAAGTAGTTAGATTTTGTGCGCTGTACAGTCCTTGTGCCAGAACCTGTATTTTTGTTTGTGATAGTACAGGTTACAATGTAATTAAAAACAGAATAACACAGCTAGGAGTTAGCAGACTGTCAACATTCAGATAATGGATTTACAGATCTAATTTTGAAAATAAAGGATTTAAATATCAGATGGATAATTTTAAATATTGCATATATAGTAATGTTTCAAAGTAGTGAGAATAGCAGAATCATGCACTGGTTGTGGGTATCAGGACTTATGAATCTAATTTAATTGTTTAACTGGTAAAGAATATGAAATAATGTTAACAGATATCAAAATCACAGTGGCTGGTTATGAGCAGCACAGAAGACAAACATTTAAAAGAATAAAAGACTATATTAACAGTGCAAAATTTAAAGAATCAGGAATCCACAGCAAATGAAGTATGTTAAGAAGGGACAACAGATTGTTTGTTTGTGTCTTTTGGCTTTTCCCGGTTAGGGGTCACCACAGCGGAACTCCAGTCCGCTAATGATTGGTAGTTGATTTTTA